>NC_091757.1:52683879-52778198 GCF_043380555.1 Nothobranchius furzeri | reverse complement strand
TGAGGATTGGTTCAGGTGGAGGGAAAAAAAGGCACTTCAGAGTTACCCTCCACCCGGAGGGCAGCTTTGCTCTGCAAAAAAACACCTCAAACAGATATGCAACAGACTTCAGACAACACAACATAACATGAGACTCCACTAGGAAGGCGGGGGGGGGGGGGGGGGGGGGGGGGGGGCTGGGATCCTGTTTCCCCCCAGCGAGAGCAGTCATCTACGGCGCTCATCTGCTGTACAGTCATAGGTGGGAGGGGAGATCTTGGAGAAGCGAAGGGCACATTGACTCCTGCAGATGACCTCGCCAGGCTGAAGTCCACCAATCCGAAGGTGGTGGTGGGGGGGGGGGGGGGGGGGGGGGGGGGGGTAGGTAGGTAGGTCGAGTTTTCACAGCATCTGCCTGCATTCCTTTGTGGGGGTTTGTTGCTAGCCGCTCAAGGCTACCAGGGCATCAGATTCAGATAACAAGAATTTGTTTGGGTCAGGCTGAGATAATTTTCCTCTCTGCCTTCAGTCTTTAAACTGATCATTCCAGTCCTTCAGTGAAGCCAATTTTGGGGTTTTAAACATCTCCACACCGTCCGGTGACTCTCTCCGAGATGACATCCCTTTCGCGCACTAATACCGGTATCGCAGCTAGAACATTGCCCAGCTTACGATTCACTTCGAATAACGTCCCAGTCTGAGAAATCTCCACACGGACAGTGGCTTTCCGTGGGTGCGGGTCGCCTCCAATCGCTCTCGTCTTCCCAAATTTTCCAGAAAACCAGATATCCTCCCACTCCAATCAGGAGAAATCCAGTGATCATCAGGCCGAATATCCACACGTCTTCGACATCCTCAATGGACCGCTGGCTGAGGCATATGATCTTTCTATTAACTTTGTCCATAGAAACCAATCATTCTTGGAGAATTGACTTTCTTTCATACGGTCATAGAAAACTAACAATACAGCTGTGTGTAAAGCAAGATTAGAATCGACACCTTTGTATCTGTGTCTATTTTGTCACATTAGCATAGTATCAGGATGTCTAAACAGGAGAACACAAGACTCTGTAAAACCCTAAAGACCAACTTCGGATCAGTTCTTTTTCTTTGTATTTCTTAAACATTTTTTGTTGCAATTACCAAAAACTGTTTCCATATGTATGAAGAGCCCAGATAGTCTGCAGTAAATGAAATCATGGTTTTCTGTTTCTCATAAAACAATATTAGATCAAACAAATCACTGAAAATGAAAAAATTGCATGGTCACTTCCCAAACACGAGACTTTAGATTTTCTGTCACTCTTTGGTTAATCGACTTAAGGTTTTTATTCCCCTTAAGTGGTCTAAATTTAGACTTTTTCCTTCTTGAGACGTATAAATTCTAAAAAATCTCTTGATTTATGGTCTGTTTTCCTCCACTCCACAAAGATAAGGAAGCCGGTGCAGAAAGAGCTGAGCCTCGTTCACATTCCTCCTGTTACCTTTTGTCACGGGTGATGGAGTGTGGGGTTTACAAAGCTGGCCTCGGGAACCTCTTTTAGTGACCCTGTTTAGTAGAATCCCGCTCCTAACCCCCCATTTATGTGCACATCAAATGAGTGTATGTAGTGACACCGCTTTTCAGTTCTGTTGCTGTCTGACGTTGTGCAGGGATGAGAAGGACCAGACCTTAGATGCCGCGAGCAGTGCCTGATCTGTAGTTTTTTTAAGCACGTTGTAGCCGTGCACTTCGGATTTCTGTTAGGCTCCGCTTTGCTTTCTGAGACTTTCCTTTCTGAGCTTAATCAAAGTGACTAAGCTCTGGCTTTCGGTGGTGAAAAGCAGTCTATCCTTAAACTTCCAAGCCAAAGCATCAATCGTTCATTTAGAATCTTGAAACCTTCAGATAAAGTTGAGGGGACCTCTTTTGTGCCCCTGTACTTCTTAAACCTCCTCCTTTATTGCTTTCTTTCCCCTCTGTCCATTCCTCTTCTCCTCTCTCCTTTCTTTCTTGTCGGAGAGGCAATGCTATCTCGTAGTATTGCTGTTACTCTTTTCTAAACTTTACAACACGGCTTTCCCCGGAGCAGTTTAAAGAAGGCTATAAAGTACCAGTTTAAATCAGACATGTTTAAGCTGTGTTTTACTAAGACCTAATGCATCGCATTCTTCTGGTACCTAAACAGGCTTTTTAAACATTTACTCCAAATGTATTTACTGGTTGACTGATACACTGTTTACATGAGAGCAGACAGGGAGCGAAGGTATTTGTCTCTCTTTATGGGACTTGGGTCTTGCTGGTGCTGCCACATGGCCGAAAAGAAAGAAAAGACATATTATTGTGCCGACTTGTGTTGAATATAATGAAAACACAGAGGAAATGAAAAGACATTTGGCTGTGTTACTGGGGAAAAAAAGGTGCTTCAAACAATATTGTACTCTGTGGACTTCATGTAGCAGATGTACTTTTTTCTTTTCATTTCGCAAACTCCTTAGCCACTTTCTCTACCTCCACTGCTTCGTTGTAAGACTCACTCAGGATGTTCCTTCAACATGATGATCTAATTGGTATCCGTCTTTATGTTGTGTAGCTGTTTATCAATTTACAACCCCTTTCTTTCTTTTATCTAGCTGAGGTTGGGAAATCCTGCAACATGACTCATCTTTACGACTTGTTTTATTGTCCTGCTTACAGAGACGAGGCCTGCTGTTTGAGCTAAATGTATATTTTACATGATGATAGGGTGAATTTGCATCAGTGGATTAGTATAGAGCACATAGGAGCACTCTGAGAGGAATCAAGAGGTCAGTTCTGAAACTAGATGTTAGTGATGCCAAAGTAGAAGAGCGGTTGTCGTGCACACACGCAAATTCTGGATTCTGGGATTCTTGTTTGCTTAAAGTGACTGTGTGCATTTTCCTTGGCGATAGGGTGCAGTACATGCCTTAATTATTGCAAGCAAGTCATATTTTTGTGTTTTAGTAAGACCTTACCAATGAGTCAAAAAATCCCTGGAGTGCAAATTTTGAACAAGTACTTGGTGAGATTGTTCAACCTTCAGCAAAATGACAGTCAGACTCCCTTTCATCACTGGCAATCAGCAAAGAGGTAAATGAGTAAAACAACAACGTTCATGAATGGGGAACGTTTTGTAACTGCTTTTTACAAATCAGTAAATGTGTTTTGCCCTCACGGGCTCCCATAGAAGGAAACACAATGTCGCCCAGAGACTTCCCGTAATCATCATCACACATTGGTGAAATTAACATCTCTGCATCTAAGTCATCCCCATGGGGAGCGATGAGCTGCAGCAGTGTCCACGCGCATCAATCAATCAATCAAATCAAAGATACTTTATTGATCCCAGAGGGAAATTAGAGTTTCAGTACACACAATTCAGAGCTCAGACATACATGGGCAAGACACATGACAAGAATTGGTGACTGTGGTCATTTGCGACCCTGAGTCGTGCTACCTTAATAGAGATCAGAGGGTTACATGAGGATTGGTTCAGGTGGAGGGAAAAAAGGCACTTCAGAGTTACCCTCCACTGGGAGGGCAGCTTTGCTATGCAAAAAAACACCTCAGACAGATATACAACAGACTTCAGACAGCACAACATAAGTGTCCACTAGGTGGGGTGGTGGGGTGGGACTATCCCCACTTCAGTTCCTGCAGCCACGATAAGCAGCGCACGTCACCTCAGTGTGGATGGGGGAGAGCGTTGAGGGTTGGAGGGTTGCAGTGACCCTGGAACGTTTCAGCGGCCTTCCGCAGTCCCGCCCAGGCTGGGAAAGGAGACAGAGTTGAGTTGCCATAGCGACGGCACATTCCACATATCTTCTGAGGGGGGAGTTTTCGTTGGAGCCTTGCAGGCTCAAGGACACCAGATTCGATTAGAAATTGTTTTGGGGCCAGACAGAGATAATTTCCTCTCTGTCTTACAGTTTGTTGGTCCTCAACCTCTCAAAATCCCAATAATGGACATTAATCTATCCCAATCCGTGCTGATTCGTCCACTCTCTCCTTGATGGCATCCATCTTTTGTGACAATAATGAATCTCGGCCAAAGTTCCAAGCTTACGATTCATCTCGACAATTATGTGAGTCTGTGAATTCACAACGCGGTGCAAACCATCTCTGAGCTCCGGGATCCGGCCAATATTCCTCGACAGCTCGTTAATTTTCCGGTAAGCCAGGTAGCCTCCAATGCCGATCAGCAGGAAACCCGACACCAACACCACGAATATCCACACGTCTTGAACTATTTGGTGGTTTAACCCCCCAATCCAGTGCCTTAAAGCTGAGTCCCATATCTAAAGTCCTTGGCATGACCCGACCGGGATTTGAACCTCAATCTGCCATTCTCAGGGCGGACACTCATACCTCTAGGCCACTGAGAAGGTTAGACCCGCTCCCATTTTTTGTAGACCAAATTTTTATGCTTATATGTTATGAAGCCGCAAGTATTTTTCAACAAATGGGCATAATTTAATTAATTTTCAACAACATTTCAATGGATATTTCTAGAGAATAATGGTAAAAGCTATGCATTGTCTCCTTAACAACCTGCTTTTGTAAAACATGCCTAATAAAACCTGCATCTTTTATTTTACCCCTCATTCCTTTTCCTTACCCCCCCCCCCCCCCCCCCCCCCCCCCACACACACACACACACACACCCTACACACACACAAAAGCACATTACCCATCAGGATGAATTACGCCACTCTCAGATCTACAGGGCAGCATCTTTGAAGTAAAAATGGGGGAAAATATCATAAGTACAGGCTTGGGTTCAGATAGCTGCGGCTGCTCTCCCAGATGCTTCTCAAAGATTAGAATCATCAGTGAGCAGTGATCTGCTCTATCATATGGCTCTCCTACAGATTTGGCAGCGGCTTTGAGTGAAGGCCTGTGCAGCACCGAACACTGGATTGGGATTTTTCGGGCTAAAGGGTAAAAAAAAACCTCCAGGTGCCACACATTTGAGGCTCTTTTCAAGGCACTGCATCCCAGTGTTTCAGCTTATGTTGCCTAGCAACGAAATGGTGTCGAGAAACATTTTGCCCAGTAACAAAATTTGACTCTTTGAAGACACTGACTCTAGGAATTATTGCAACTGCTACCAGAGGGCCCACCTCTTACAAAACATTTGACGTCCAACATTTTTTTCTGACCTTCATATCTAACCCGCAAATACCAAGCAGGTGTGGTGATGTCATCACATATCTTTCAGTGCTACCTCAGAGCCTCGTAGAGGATGTATGACATTGTTCAAGCCTGGAACTGTGAACTCCTACAAACTTGCTATGAAGGGAGTTTTCTTTAAAGCAGAAATATTCACGACACTTCTCACAACTAGATCTGTGCAGTCGAAGAAACCTAATGAATGCCACAGCGCTTTTAAAGGAGCTTTTGTTTTCTACCCATTTAGAAAAAGCTTCATTCCCTTTCTGTCTAAAGCTTTAGAGGAACAATACGTAATAGATTACATCAGATCCTTGTGTAACGAAAACTGAACCACAACGGGAGATGTTGTGTGTAAAATATGCAGCTTTTTTTTTAATGAAGAGGTTACGCAGCAACACAATGCTGCTTTGATCATTTAGCCAATTATGTGATCAGCTGATGTGAGCACCTCTATAAAAGTGTAACCCCCCCCCAATGTGCTTCAGAACACAATCAGTCATCCACCCATTTACACACACTTTCACACACTGGAGGGGATGAGCTACAATGTAGCTACAGCTGCCCAGGGGTGCACTGATAGGGGCGGGGCTGCTGTACACTGGCGCCACTGGTTCGTCCGACCACCACCAGCAGGCAAGGAGTTTAAGTGTCTTTATTACGTCCCCGGCTCTCTAGGAGAGATGAGGAGGGGAGTAATAAAATTAGTGTGTGGGTTAAATAATAATCAGAGTGATGGGTCGCTTAAAAAACAAAGAATTTTATTACACAACGAATGGATATTTACAAAGAACCCAAAAACCATTGCTATATTCAAAAAGGAGAAACGAAAGCGCCACCCCAGAAGGGGGTGGGAAGAAAACCGAGAATAATAAATTTATAAATACAAAAGGGGAGATCCGAGGGCAAGGTCTAAAGCCGGTCCGAAGTCAAAATACCAAATTGCCTTAATCCTAAATCCAAATTCCAAAATGAGTCAAACACCGAAGTCTACCGAGCAAAACGAGTTAAATGGCAAACGAGGAGAAGAGAGCAGTACAAACTCAGATGAGTCCATACTACCCTTGGACCTTCTCACTGAACTGGTGGCTGGGAGCAGCTTTTAACAGCTGCCAAGTGATTACTGCTGATGATAGACAGCTGGGCACTGGGAGACAGGCGAGGCAAAAGCCACTGAGGCCATCTTGTGGCCGAAAAGGGGCACGGCACGTAAGTCTTGCCCAAGGACACAACAGCGGCATTCGCTGGCGGGAGCCGGGATTGAACCTACAACCTTCCGATTACTGGACAATCTGCGCTACCTCCTAGAGCAGTGGTTCCCAAACTTATTTAGCCGCGCACCCCCTTCTATGTCCCGACCATGTCGACGCACCCCCCCCCCCCCAGCCCCCACATCGGGGCATGGCTCTATATACACATATATATATATATATATATATATATATATATATATATATATATATGTGTGTGTGTGTGTGTGTGTGTGTGTGTGTGTATATTTATATATCAGATGTCAAGTTAAACAGAAAGGGTTAAAAAAAATTCCCCATCACTTTCATTTTTTAAATTGTGATTAATAAACATTTGATACCATTACAATTTCCTTTGATTTCATTTTAAATAAATATTTAGAGTGCCCAGGTAGCACATAAACAGTGCAATTTAATTGTTTTCTTAAAGTAGGAACGTTTAACCTGTGCGGCCAGAGCGCTCTCCTTCCTTCTGCTCCGCGTAAACCTGAGCTGATCACCTACTTGTGCGTAATCAAATGTCTATAGGGGACAAGATATAGCCATGATGTTCACTTTTGCCTCAGACCGACTTATTGCTGTTTTATGGTGTGGCTGAATCTGTGATCCGCTGTCATGCGGACTGGAATAACAAATGCTGCAGTGGACTTGTGGTCAGGTTCGGAGTCACTGGCTGGAGCGGACCCGACTCATCCCAGAAGCTAATATCTTAATTTGACCTTGAATGAAAAATAACCTCTTAAAAGTTGTTATCACGGTGGAGGCAGCGTTCATTTCTGCCTTCAGTCTGACAGCGGGCCGGAGTTAAAGCAGCGTGTGCGCTTATTGAATCTGTGTGTGTGTGTGTGTGTGTGTGTGTGTGTGTGTGTGTTTGCGCGCGCGCGGCACAGCCGCTCAAGTCACCGCGTCTCGCGCTATTTAAACCAATGTTGTAAAATTCCTTCTGCCCAGCCCAGATGTGCTCACTTGTGCACCCGTGAGCCGTGGTTCAGCCGGAACGCGTCTGACCTCTGACAGACGCACTCTGAACTTCAGATCTTCAGCGCGCTGTTAATAGCCTGGATGGGAATCATTTCTTGTTATTTAGTTACATCCACAATGTTCTGTGTGTGAGGTTTACAATGTCAGAACACCTGCATGAGACAGGTGTTAATTACAATCTGCCAGAATGACTCGCCACCTTCAGATTTCTCCAACACCGTTAAAAATGATCAAATACGGAACGCGTGCGCAGGCCAGAGTGCTGAAGCTCGGCGCATTGTTATTATGAAGCTAGGGCACATGTGGAGGGCACGCACGCGCAAAAATATACTTGTTTTCAATTACATTTATTGTGCCCGCTTACTTTTTCTTTGGCCCACCCACAAATGAGTTTCTACGCTAATGGTGACATCTGACAGACTTCTCTGAGCTCCGCAGCCATTACACTTTTCACCCCGCGCACCCCCTAGCGGCAGCTCGCGCACCCCCAGGGGTGCGCGCACCACACTTTGGGAATCCCTGTCCTAGAGTATTTGCCCACCCAGAAGAAGGACATTAAACTAGTAGATTCCACAAGGTTGTTTTGTTCAGCATTGCCAGTTCTCCTCATCAGTGCACACAGTTGCACAAGTTATTCATCTGCACCAGCAGTTTACCGTTACAACCATGACTGTCCCCTCTCTGTCCAGCAATCATGTTGTAGAGGTAAAGCAAGGTCAGCCATGTTTGAAATGTTTCAAAGTTAATGATGGCGACAAAAGTGCACAGGATTGTAATGTTCAGCAAAGTTCTCAAGAGGAGGGACGGGTTCTAGCACTTTAGCACAAGCAGATGGAAAAACGAAGCTTTCAAAGAAGCTGCAGGTTCAGCGACAGCTTACTTTTCAGTAAACTCTTAAAAAAGCAGATGAGTTTCTTTATTTGTACAAATGTGTGTTCCAGTAAGCCCTCTCTGAGTTTAAACCCTGCAAATAGCAAAAACGGGAAATAGTTTAGTCTTTAGTGTGTTTAATGATAAATGTTATTACAATGCAGTTCAAATAAAAGAAAAGTATGTATTGTTTGGCAGGGTGGCCAGGAGAAAATTCATCTTCTAAAAATAATTTTGGCATCAAAGATTAGGTTTGCTAAATTACATCTGAAAATTCACAAAAGGTCCAGAACTTTTCCCCTTTGGAGACAATCCCAAACACAGCTACAAATCTACAATCAAGTGCCGGAAAAGAACCGAGTCAAGATGCTGCAATGGCCCAGCCTCAGATCAGCGTTGACCCAATTCTTCCAAACCTCAAGAACTGAAGCAACTATAAGGAAAATTCAACCCAATAGAGCTCCGGACCCCACGTGACTCTCAGTTAGTGGACGCCATTTTGGCATGCAAAAAAGGTAAACAAACACGGATGTAACCATGAACATGAACGGGATCCGCTTGGATTTTACTTCGTCGGAGTTTACTTCACACTTTAAAACAGAAGAAATCGTTTTATATAGTCAGAAATTAAATAGACTAAACATCTCCGACCCTTACCGTGCCCCTGGGATACTTTTTAAAAACGCCAGAAGCTGTCGGAGCGGACTTCTTACGGCACAACACCGGACCTGACCGGGGAACCCATTGGGATTTACCCGGAGGAGTTGGCTCCGGCGGCTGGGGAGAGGGAAGTCACGCTACTGCCCCCGCAGCCCGACTCTGGATACGCGGATGAAAATGGATGGATGGACGGACAAATAACAGATTTACACGTAAGTAGTCTCGGTGAGACAGATAATAGCAATCCAAAGTGCTTTTATGTGTGATCTGACAATTGATCAACCATTGCTTAAAAATAAAATACAGCTTAGCCGGTTAATTGCTGTGATCATAAAACACGGAAACGGCAGCACGCAGAACTCACGAGGCAACGTTTTACGTGATGTTTACTTGTTGCTACGAGTAATAAGACAGAAAAAGCCACGCCAAAATAAGTTTAGGAAGCCCACTAAGAATCGTAATAAAAGCATTTAAAATAAATACCATACACAGTTGAGGAAACGTTGGTTTAAGTACCTGATATGAAGCGGTCGCTGCATAAGCGAAATCCTTTACTCTCGGGATCCCACAGTTTCATTTCAGCCCGGTCACTAGCGCGTTTTATTATAATGATCCAACGTTTGCGGCGCTCCGGATCTTGGGGATTCCTGTAGATGACTCATTCCTTATGTCGTCCGCGTCTGTTCTGCATCCTGGGGCACAACAGGAATCTACCATATTTCCCGTTTGATTGAGTTTTCTGACAATAACAAATAATCCAGCTGCCGGCTTCTGCCTGCCAAATGGCGCCGTTTCGATTTGAACTGTTGCATTCCGGGAGAAGTGACGTCAACTCCCGGAGCTCTATGGTCTTCAAAACAAAGTGTAAAATGGAGAACGTTGCAAAGGAAAAGTCATTCCAGAAAAAGATGGGTTTATGATTCATATAATTACGGCGTCTGCTCATTTGCTTATTTTTTTTAAACTTGGCAGACAAATAAATAAGCTAGCAATTTTTTTATTTCATCCAAATAAAACTTCTAATAGCTTGCCTGTTGTATGTGAATGTGATTGTATTGTTATGCTTGTTGATTATGACATTGATTAAATTTCCAAATCCTGAAAAAAAAATGTCTGCATTATGATAAAAAGCAGAACAGAGGTCAGCGCAGCAGTTACTCTTTCCATGATTTCCATCAAAGCTGATTTGTTTCGGCTCCAACATTCAACATTCTCACAACCAGCAATTAGCATATGATTCAGCATTTTGATTGGAAGCCTTGTTGTGCGTGCCGTGTTTGCTCAGCAAGTAGAGCTGCACTAAATTAGCATTAATGAATGTTATGGCCTCCCATCAGCTTGACAGGTCTATTCTTTAGATCCGTTTTAATTGTAATTAGGCACTGATTAACAAGCCGGGGGATGTTTCATTCTCTGTTCAGGAATATAGCATAATGTGCTACGAAGGCAGTCGGGGAGTTGTCATTTCATTTGTTAATGAGGCTCAGCCATATGTCAAAACAAACCTAACTTATTGTCTTTAAAGCAGAAACATTAGGAGCCATTTTTTAACTTCTCTTACCGTTTGTGCTTTGTGAACATGATGGATGCCGAGCCTTTTGTGTGTCTGGGAAAGAGGAGGCTAGGGTTTAACACTGGTTGAACACTTTGATATTTTTGTTGTTTTTCTTCCTGTCGCATTTGGCTAAATCCAACCACAGGACAATAATGCCCTCCATAAATACTGAAAAAAAAGATGAAAAGATTTAAAGCAAAAGGATGTCTAAGTTGAGTTTCTGAAATGTCTCAAAACATTTGCCATTTCTCTGGGAGTTTCTTTTACATGTTTGAGAAATTTATGAGCCAAGTTATAAGCAGCTCAGTGGCCTAGTGTCCGCCCTGAGACTGGGAGATCATGGGTTCAAATCCATCCATCATACCAAAGACCTTACAAAATGCACTCGCAGTCCTGCTTGGTTTCCAACTATCTTTAGGGCCATTCCCATCTGTACCGGGTCGGCCCAGGCCGGGTAGCCCCAGTCGGCCCCAGCCTGGCCCGGTTGATTCCACACATCCTTGCCTTAAGCCCATGTGGGCTGATTCTACCCACCAATCAGAGGCTTAATTTGCTGTCAGCAGTGGGTGTGTTGGCCCTGGTCGGCCTGAAGCAGACCCCCTCGAGAAGAGGGCTGAGAATGAGCCTTGGTTGGCCCGGAAAAATACCAGGCCACCCAGATATGTAAACAACCTACGCTACCCGGCCCGGGCTGACCTGGTACAGATGGGAATTGCCCATTTGTTGTTCTTGCTGTTGATTACCTGGATCAGGTGTGTTCAGCCAATTAGAGCTGCAAGTTCATGCGTGGCTGGAAAACATGCAGGACTGTGGCTCTCTAGGACCAGGGTTGCCTACACCTGGTCTATGAATTAGTCTTGTGAATGGGGCATTCCAACTTCCACATCAGATCAGTGTCTTTTTTGCAACACTTGCTCTATGTTCATATACATTTTACATAATCGGAAAGCTGGGATTCTTGTGATTCCAATGATTTATGGCAACCAGACATAACTTTTGACACAGAAAACACAGTTTTTAAAACCACACAAAAACTCATAATAATGTCTAACTCACTGTTCAAAGGATGGACAGAACAGAGCCATCATGAACAAAAGTGGTATTTTTACATTCCATAGGGTTTAATAAAACAGTTAAATTTACTGCTGAAAACAGTCAGCTTTTTCTTCAGATGCGTTTCCCGACTCAGTTTCGAAGGAGTGTCGTCCGTCGGTCTAATTGACATTTTGAGGGATGGGATGCATCCAGTGTTGTTGCTGTCATAGTAAAATGCCATAGATTCTTGTAATGACAATCATTTACTTCCTCAGTAAGTGGCATCCAAGTCGATGACTAAAATCTTAAGTGTTGGTGATTATAACCTGCATTAGCATCTTCATATTAGCTTCAAACTTTCAATCGACATTGTGCCTGGTCCAACAGGTGAAGGGTTATCTTATCTGTTAAAGCGAAATCCCCGGCTATTGGCTGATAGGTCAGAAGTCCCACCCTCTTTTCTGATACATAGTTCGAACTGATTGCAGTGTAATATGATGTTGACTGACGCATCAAATAGCCGGTGAAATCCAAAAAATCCAAATCCCTTGTGGTCTGCTTCCGCAAACTTAAGCCGGGCATACACTGTGCAACTTTTTCACTCGTAGCATTCAGCTCTATCTCAAACCATACGACTTCCTCGCAGAGCAAAGCTCATGAGTCATGTTCTTACACTGTATGACCCAGTTCTTGGATGTGACCTGACTGCTCACACGTACGTCTGGTAGCAACACGCCAGACATAAAAGCATGCTAAAAATAGGAATTTACACAACACGTTGGACTTTCAATCCAAAACCCCAGAACGCCCGGAGGCTGTTCTGTTGTTATTAATGCCAGTTGGCCTTCGGGCTTGCCGTAGGACGGGGCTATTCAATTCTGGGCCTTGAGAACCGGTATCCTGCACTTTTTAGTGGGTTTTTTGGTTCAACACACTTGATTCAGTGGTTGCATCACCAGTGCAGCAGCTCATCAAGCTCTGCAGAAGCCTGTTGATCACCTACAGACTGACATCAGGTGTGTTAAGGTGGAAACCAAAACGTGCTGGATGCCAGTCCTCAAAGTCCGGAATTGAATAGCTCTGCCATAGGAGGACATGCAGTGGTTTATGGGAGTCGGTGGAGAGAGACAAAGCAAAGAAAGCAATACAATGTGTAGGGATCAGTTTAATTTTATACGAACACAGCAAACACACTTTCTTGACAGTCTGTGTCATTGTGTGCAGAGAAAACTGTAAAGATAAACGCTTGTTCATACAAAAATAGCTGGTGAGCCATGTTGACGCATGTGCTGTACTTTAGGGTTGGAGTGTTGCTTCAGCAGTGATGCCCTCACAAGGGACGAGCAAGTTATCAAACATGTTAGATATTCGTGCGACCACACGATTGCTGATCGGGAGATGGTCGCCTCTGGTTACCTCCTGTATACTGCCCTACGCAAAACTTGCCTCGCCCTCAAATATTCTCGCATGAAGAGAAAATCGGCTCAAAAAACGCTAAGTATACCCTGGCTTCCGTAAGGCAAGGCAGCTTTATTTATATAGCACATTTCATACACAGAGGCAATCCAGTGTGTAAGAACGACACGTGCAGTGTGTGTCCAGCTCACAAACGTCTTAAACATCACCTGCACAAACACATCATTTGGATTGATGAAAATCACATTGAAAAGGTTAATACAGGACCCAACCCTAAGGCAGTTGTCTTAAAAATAATCACAGAATTATCTCAGTTTTCTGAGTTTATATCTCAAAAGTCAGAAAGTGTCAGTGTTGCCAACTCAGCGACTTCGTCACTGTTCTTAACGACTTTTTGACCCCCACCTCAACGACTTTTTTTTCCAAAAAGTGCCTAGCGACAAACCTAGCGACATTTCTCAGGACCCGTTGCTACTTTCTGTAGAACTTTCTTGTAGATATTCCCTACAGATTAGCAACAAAGAAACCATTTGCACTCTGAACCGTTCTTCCGGTAGTAAGGTAAGAGAACAATAATCTGCACATGTGCACAAGGACTGACCAATCATAAACCGTTTTCGGCCGGGCTGATTTGCCGAAGACAAAGGTACAGTTGCAGAGCTGGAGACCGCCAATTTACTTCTGCTGCTGCTGCAGCCTCACGCTTCTTCTAGAGACGGCGCAGGCGTCAACCTGCGATCTCTGATTCTGCAGCCGTCAGACACTTTGGCTTTTCCTGCATTTGGCAAATAAAGTCAACGGGAGTTTCAACTACCGTCCCGTTTACACACGCAGCTCTGTGGCTCATCTGGATTTCCTTCAGTGACACAGGGATGGTTATACCATGAGACATCTGCTCCCTTTTGCTCGGTGCGCCGTTATTATCACGATGGAGAGAATACACAACAGAGAAGTTGAGAAACTATGAGGTGTAAAAAAATAGCTTTTGAGGAAAATGTCTGTGAGAATGAGGAGAGCAGGAGGTCTGAGTTATATCCTACAACAGAACTGTTTGGATCTGTCTTAATGTCACTTTATTGATACTTTTGGAATTAATTGTACATATCAAAGCAATTTGGGCCATTTTAGTCATACTAATTAATAATTTTAACACATAACATAGTTATTTTCCTCCCTTTTAGTCCTATATATATATATATATAATGTTTTTAGATGCTATGGGGAAAATGAATGCCAATGTGGCGTGATGACGTCAGCAATATGTAAATTAGCACGTGACGCCATCTGGTGACATCTAGCGACTTTTGGGGGGAACTTCAGCTACTTTCAGTCAAAAACAGTTGGCAACACGGGAAAGTGTTTGAAATATGAACTGTGGCTGGCGTTGGGGACATGGGAAACAAAGTTGTGACTGGTTTGGAGAAACAAGAGAATCAGGCTTTTCAAGTTTGACAAACCTGAACAAATGTTTACTTCTAGAATGAAGTTAAAATGTCCTTTCTTGCCATTTCACTAATATTTAGGAAAAAATTACTTAACAGTGAGATATTTTTCGAAATTTCTTAAGTACGAATTCCCTCCCTAATCATTCTCCAACAGCCCGATCACAGTGAGACGCTAAACCTGGAAGTTAAAGCCATTTAGATTCAGACCTTTATTATATTTGTTAGGTTATGCTGGTTTTTACTTTACACGATTTGATTTCCTGTGATCTCCATGGATACAGATGAATGTTTTACATCTCTGTTACCAAAGCGACTGCAAGTCTCCAGGTAAATGGAAGAAGCAATCACCATGTTCTCAATTCACATATTAGTTTAACAATAGTTCCTTTTTGCCAAAAGGCAGACAATTCTCAGTGTGGACATCATGCACAGCTGTAGGTCATAAATGGTCATAAAGGACTTTGCTCGTTGACAAAACGCAGATTCCTGCAGAAGGTGTTTCCCGCAGACACCAGGGTTTAACATCACCGAGTCGGTCTGGGAAGGAAGTCCTGGAAACTTCATTAACTTGGAAACACACCGAAGAGAATTGGGGATTTCTATTAAAGGTGTTTTTTTGTTCAAATTAAAAATATGGAAAAATTGCATAAAACTGAAGAAATTGTTAATATTTACAGGAAGAACTGTCTTTTGGTCATTCTTTACCGTAAAAAATGGACAAATATTTGGATCTCTGCAGGCCTTCTTTGATGTTAATAACTCTTTTTCTTGCTTGGCATGAATACACTTTTGGGATAAAACATCCAAAGGTCTCATCTTGTTGAGTTTGACCTTTTTATTGCACAGAGCAGGAATGTGATGATTTGTTTTATAAAACTGCCCAGCGGCCGAACGTCTCATATTATCTTATAAAGAAACGTGAACTCTTTAAAGCAATATCCTGAACCACTGTTTTATTAATGCACCAGCTAATGGATCGTTGAACACAGCTCCAAACCTTTAGCTGCTTTTTTCTCATTTTGAGTTTCACCCGCTGACTTAATTCACCCTTCCAGGAGTTTTTGTGTCATTTCACATTTAGTAGCCCTCTGTCCGTCTTCGTACATCTCCTCAGCCCTCACCGGAGGAAGAACCGAGTCACTCTCTGAAGTTTTTCTGTTGGATGTTCTGAGAAAGCCAACCAAAAGGGTCATAGTCTGAGAACAAGCCAGGGAACTCTGGTAATTTTGGGATTTTTCCTCCAAAAACTACAAATCTCTCATCCAATGATCTCAGGAGGGAAACTGTGAAAAAGTTTGTCATTACTTTGGCAACAGCAGATGATGGTGTCCTTAGCATGCGTGTGAGTGTTTATACCTCATTTCCTCTGGAAAGTGTCACGCTGGCTGTTGGGCGGGGACTGGTTCTGGGTGGGTTGCGGTTAAGCCCTCGAGGTCTCCAGGGTTACTTCATGTCTGCTCTTCGTCAGCTCCTCAGACTCTCGCACACTTGGCTCTCAGATGGGCTGACAGAGTGGTAGACTGGCTAAGATGTGCCAGAGTGGCTGTTAGCCGCTTGTCTTTCCATTCCTCCGAGAACACGAAGGCCTCATTAGCTCGGTGAGCTCAGCTGTCCTCTGGTGCTAAAGCCGTCGCCACAGTTCAATTGTGTGTGCAGATGAGCGTGTCCATACACCGCTGCTCTTAAGGAACTGTCTGTCCTGAATATTAGTGAAGAAAGTAATCCTGTTGGGTTTTTTGATGCACCAAATGTTTCTCTGTTGAGTCTCTGACAGCTGGATGGAGAGCAGACTCCATCAGATTTGATTTTTAAAATGATTTTCTACATTAGTGTCAAAAATCCAACATTTGAATTCAATAACACCGAAGTAATATTTTTATGTTCAAACTCTTCCTCTTCATCATCATCATCATCCTCTTTTTTCTTCTCCCTCCAGTCTTTTTCTTTACCTTATTCTTCAATATTCTTCTCCTACCCTCCTTCTATTGCCTTCTTTTTATACCATCATGTATCATATTTCTATTTAACCTGTTCCTTTGTCTCTCCGACTGCTTTGAGCATGTACATGACACAAGAATTTCCCTCGGGATAAATAAAGTTGTTCTTATCTTATCTTATCTTATCTTCCTTGAGTTTCAGACAACCAAGTACACTTCTTTTTTTTAGAGTAGAACTCCAGCCGTGATCCTTGAAACTCCCCATCCAGCAAGTTTTAGTTGTTTCTCTTCTCCAACACACATGATTTTAATCAGCAGCTGATCTTAGGGGTCTTAGCACACCTCTGTTGTTGCTTGGCTTCCTGGGGCTGGAGGCTAGGAGGGAGATCTGGCCGTCTGGTTGGGGTCTGGGGTGGTGGGTTGCTGTGCTCAGCGTTGGGCGGGGGAGCCTGCTCATCAGCACCCCAGCAGAAAGGGTCAAACTCTGGTTACCGGTGATGGTTGTACCCAATGTGCAGCAGTACTGGGACCAGAGTGAATAGGGTGCGTATGGGGAGCATGAGTGGGTGTCCGGCGTGCATTTTTGTGAGTCTTGGGTTGCATGTGCATGTGTGAGCATGAGGGAGGGAGTGTGTGACTGTGTTTGTGCATGACTGTATATGTCAGGTGGGGCCTTTGACTCCTCCCCTCTCCTGGAACTTCTTTTGATGATATAGATCTTCGTCTCCCCTCCCCCAGCCACACCTGGTGTGGGGTGTGGTGCCTTGGTCTGCCTGAGTGTTCGTGGCTCCCGGGTCAGGGGGTTTAAGATTTTGGTGTCTGTCTGACCAATCCCGGTGGCTGCCTGGTGGGGTCTGGGTCCCTGGGCTCTGCTGGGTCCCCGGCGGGGTTGGTCGCCCCTGGGTCGCTGGGTCCCAGGCTCGGCCGGCTAGGGGGTGGGAGGCTGCGGGTAGGCCTGAGGGCTTGCCGCTGATGTCTCCCGGGACTCTGCCGGCTGCTGGTTGTGGCCCCCCAGGGGCGATCCTCTGTGCCTCTCGAGGGGGGCGGGGGCCTTTCTGGTTGCAGTCTCCTTGGGGTTCCTGTGTTCTGGGGCAGCGCCTGGATCTCTGAGACTTGGAGCTCCCCCGGTCTCCTACACATCTTTGGGGGCAGATCTGTGGTCCCTCACGCTCTCTATTGGACGCTCCTATAGAGAAACCTTACATAAACAAGTGTGTGTACACACACAGGTGCTCACATGGTGCTCTCATAAGTATGGGCTTGGGCACGTTCAACACAGGTCTTAAGACTATGGTGGGCACTTAATGCACTGTGATTTATTATCGTGATTCTTCAGTTAAACAATGTTGATTATATAGTTCCTCATCAAGTTGACACAGTGATAGTTTGCTCCTGTATTGTTGTTGTGTCCCATTTTTTTAATTTTTTTTTTTTGCTTTTTTTTCTTGTCTCTTTCTGCAGGTCTAGAAGCAGACTCTTGTTCTTTATTGTTTATTTTTGTGGAACCCCCCCCCCCCCCCCACCACCACCACCACCACCCCTTCCCCCCTCCCTCCCCACCTTTTGTCTTTTCCTTTCTCTTTCACCTCTGTCTCCGTGTCTGGTCGGAATTACAAAGCATTCAAAAGCAATAATAAAGATTTAAGTATCAGGCGTGACATAAAAAGCAGACGCTTTGATGCTCCACCTGAGAGTAAATCTGTAAGGCTTGTTACCAGCATTCAGACATCAATTCTGTTTGCTTCACAGCCAGACAGGACACGGTAAAAAAAAAAAAAAAATCAGCAGCTGATCAACAGGCTTCTGCAGAGCTTCATGACATGCTGAACAGGCGATTCAACCATTGAAACAGGTGTGTCGGAGCAGGAAAGCATCTGAAACATGCTGGAAAGCGGGTCTAGAGGACCAAGAATAGTCCTATTTTATAGGATTTGTTTTCCATCTTTTTTTGTTTCTTTAAAGAGTAAGTTCACTGACAGTTTTTTGCTCGCCTTTTTTTTAAATACAATCGGTCACTTTGAGTTTCACATGCAGGCTGAAAGTGAAAATGGTCTTCTACTCCGGATGGAGGAGACACTTGGGACTGAAAAATCCACACAGATTTACGTCACACTGTAAACTTCAATTCGTGTTGGCTCCAGACGGAGAAGGCTGTAGTTTATTTAGCGTCCAGGAGAGAGCTGGCACGTCTTGGCTAGCAGAAGCTAACTGTTAGCATTAGCAACTTTGCAACATGCCAGAACTCCTTCAGGCTTGTGTTATTTATGGAGATAAAACATCAATGATGCAGAGCGAATGAAGGCAGTGGAAGAGTTGTGTTGCTGTTAGCCAATCAGATGTGAGATGACCAAATATCATGAAATAAGACTCAAAATCCTGCTATCTGCGGCCACTTTCTCCTCTAGTTGACTTCTACGTCCTCAAAAATGAGCATCTGAGCTTTTTCCCCAGATTATGACCTACAAGGCATTAGTTCTTAGAGACCACTGTAAATGGTTAATCATGCAGATAAAACATTAATGATGCAGAGTGAATGAAGGCAGCGGAAGAGTCGTGTTGCTGTTAGCCAATCCGAGGCAAACGGCTAGCGTAGGTAGACCAGCTTCCAACGGTTTGTTTAGATTTGTAGGCATGGACGTAATTTTTACTTTAGAAGTAGGGGGGAGGGGACACGGGGGGGGGGGGGGTATCTTTATAGTATGCGCTAATGGGAAACAGGCTTCAACACAAACGGTTGTTTTCCTCTTGGCCCTAGAGCTCAACCAGTGTCAATTTAATATAGCGTAATGTTGTTTTTGGATGGTAAAAAGTGCAGGGGTCAAAACTTTACTTTGGAAAAAGTGGGGGGGACATGTCCCCCCTGTCCCCCCCCAAAATTACGTCCATGTTTATAGGCAACATCTAAATATATGTGGAAGACCTTTTTTGAGCCCCTGATTGATCATCTTCTAAGGAAGAGTACAAATAAAAGTTTATGTTGAAACTGAATAGTTTCACCAGACTTTTAAATGCACTGAAGGTAACCTGTGTGTTTGTGTTCTACAGGTGAACGAGGAGACTGTGGAGAGGCTGGTGGTCCAGTATCCTCACATTGTGTTCAGCACAGTGATGCAGGACTGCAAGAGAACCCTGGAGAGAGCTTATCAAATGGGCTGGAGCCCCAACACATCGAACTCTTCGTAGCTACTGCCAGCTCACACTCATGCGTACTTCCACCGAGACACACACACACACACACACACACACACACACACACACACACACACACACACACACACACACACACACACACACACACACACACACACACACACACACACACACCACATGTGCAGCTCGGTCATCTTTGCTGGTCATTCAGACGTGCATGTGAACATGTAGCTACAAAAGTCCAGGACAATCTTTATTATTTGGGCATTTTGCCATCATTTCCTGTCAAGTTCTCTTTCGTCATCTTGGAGTAAAAAAAAATGGATGCAAGAGGAAAAGTTTCACTGAAAGAACATGTTGCATCAAATATAATTAGCCATAGTTAAACAGCAATGATGTTGAAAGGCGATAGAGTAAAGGCTTGTCTTTGCCCGGGTAAGTCCACGCCGACCGCGTCAGCCCGTCAGGATGCCGGGTCACCTGCTGCAGTCCGATCGCACAGGAAGGAGCAGAGTCATGAAGAGATTATCTGCATCGTCTTCGGTCCACAAATGAACTTGAACTTTCAGGGCTTCAGACCTCACTTGAGGCATTTTTTTTAGATTTCTGTTTTTATGGATCACTTTGTCCTATCTTCTCTTGGACTTCAGTGCAGTGTTAAAGGTGTTTGTGAACTTGGTGAGGATGTTGATGGCGTTTCATGTGAAGGACACAAATGTTTTGTCTCGACTCACTAGGCAGAGAGACGGCTGGTTTTAGGCTGGAGGGGAAATGGTTTGAGTCGATTTTAAAGGCGGATGTTTACAGTGAGAATCAGCTTTCGAGTGTTTAAAGATTCGCGTGACCCGACTCCATGCTGGTGTTTCACCGACGGAGCATCACTTGGAGTGACTTTTGGTATGAATTTAGTCTGTGCTTGAAATAGAAGCGGTATTTACCCCAAATCTTTGGGTCATATTATCAGATCATTAACCAGAAACGAGCTGAGAGTGGTTTAGACGAAGCATTAAGTGGCTAGTAGTTCCTGTCTGATTAGAAAGGAAATCTAATAAAGAAATGTTTATCAAATGTGAGCTTTTATGAAAGTATTTAGCCTTCTTTTGGTTTTGAGCATACACAATTTACTATTAGCTGTGTTGTTTTGCAACAATCGTTGTATCCTCCTTAGGCCGTATCCTTAGTAACCACGTCGTTTTGAGAACACTTTCTGCACTCGCACACGATCCTCCTCACTTTGCATCCATTTTAATTCGTTATTTTTATTAATTTCTTTAAATAAACTGATCTTTCTGCTGGTGTTAAAGGCCTGTTACAGTTTCTGTGCTTGCTCACAGAAGAACAATGTGGGCCTTCTTTGCAGAAATGATCTGAATGCACAAAAATGCAGCAGCTATATTGGGTTCTACTGGTAAAGGATGCAAATTAAAGCTAAGCTTGAACAGAGTTTGTGGATGAAGTAGATCATTTTTCTTCTGTTCTGCAGAAATCCAGTGTAAAAACGCAAACATCCAGGGTATTTTTCTATGGACTGAACCTCCACCCACTGATCAGAACAACACTTACCTGAGCCAGACATGGTGTAGATGTGTAAACTTTGATATCTCACACAGATTTCATATGAATAAAACACTCATTTGACCCTGTCAGGATTTGTAGACTTATTTTCCTGAAGGAGACGTTCTCCTTCTCCTTGCTTCTGATCTTTTGTAATCCCTGTAGACTCCTCCTTTTCTGCTAGATGTTGACAGATTTGATTTCTAATTTGCAAAAGGCAACCACGAACGACTGAATTTACATAATGATGAATAAAAACACTACAACTTAAAGAAGTTTCTACTCCGTCATTCATTGGTTTGTTTTTCTCCCTTTCAGAGTTTTAAGAAGTTTAACGTTTGTTTCGTTCTAACTTGTAGAGCATCATAAGAAGAATACAGAAATAAAGGCGTTTTCCATCAATGACATACATTTGTTACGCTTTTCTGCCGAGCGCTGTGACGTGAGGTCAACCCGAACGTCCATTAGAAGACACCCGGAGGGCAGGACTATTTACGATCGCAGGAGTTCCACATCTGAGAGACAAAGAGAGGAGACGTCAGCCGGGCTGCAAAGGCCTCAAAGAGCTAACAAGCCGTCACTCAGCGTGTCCCCCTGTCTTCGGCAGCGCTGTCCCTTTCAAGTGCCTTTTTCACCGTTCAGTGTATTTGGATTGTTTTATGTCTGGCGATCAAACATGGCTGATGGCATCAAACAGGTAACGAGGGGTCGGTTCCTCCCAGATTGATTCTTTATGTTGTTGACACAGTTTTTGTCAATTTGAGGCTGGGCTTGTTTGTGCTGAAGGGGAATTTTAAATCTTAATCAAAACTCTTGAGTCCTGGTGAAAAGAAAATCTTTAAGGCTTGTAATTAAAACCTGCTGGATGTGGCTGGACTGCAGATGAGAAACCTGGGTTCATTTATTTTATTTATCAGAAAACAGAGATGGAAAAGACTCGTTTTCTTTTTTTTAACAACTCAACTGTCGTGGAAGCTCTAATTGAATTTTATGATGAATTTTGTTATTGATTAGAATCCCTTGGCGAGCATTTTAAAGGGACTTTTCGGACTTTTGAATTTTTATGCTCGCGATTGCCCCCTCAGGCCAAAAGCGTCACGGCAGCTTCAATAGTAGGCCGTGCACGAGGTGCGCATGCTGTACGTGCACACTCCTTAACGAAAACAACAGCTGAGATAGTCGTGTGTGTGTGTGTGTGTGTGTGTGTGTGTGTGTGTGTGTGTGTGTGTGTGTGTGTGTGTGTGTGTGTGTGTGTGTGTGTGTGTGTGTGTGTGTGTGTGTGTGTGTGTGTGTGTGTGTGTGGCTCGGAGGACAGAGGAGGGGAGAACGCGCAGCTAATTAATTAAATAATTTGGTTCTGTACCTTTCTCTTCAGCACAGCCGACAAAGGTTTATGATGGGTCAGTCCTCCTGCATGCTCAGATCATTCCCTTCCCTTGCTTGAAAAATTGTTCCAAAATGAAAGTTGAACCCACATCTTTTTTATCTGTGAATTCAATGCCATTCGGCGAGTCTCAAATAAAAATTTGGGCATCTTACTGTAAAAAATATACAATTAATGTAAAAAAGAAACTCTAAAATGTTTACACCCAGAATCGAGCCCAGGTCTTCTGCATGTAAATCAGACATCTTACGAAGTGAGCTACACACCAGTAACATTCAATGACAGCTGAAACAACGTCAAACCAAAGAACGGTTCGAAGCGAAAATGGCTATTTTGTTGCTAATTTGCAGGAAATATCTAGAAGAAAGTTCTACAGAAAGTAGCTAAGGGTCCTCAGAAATGTAGCTAGCTTTGTCACTAGGCGTTAGGAACAGCGACAAAGTGGCACTGCCTCTCCCTCTGCTGCTAAAGCTACGGATAGCAAATGCTACGGGCTATGCCTGAGCGTGAACGCGCATGAAGCAGCCTGCTCGACCCGAGCATCTCTCTTCTTCTGTGATTTTACAGAAAAACAGGCAATCACAGTAAAAATGCCAGGGCTCATTCTACAGGACCAGGGCATTGCAGGAGAATGTATGAAGAAGACATTTATTATTTCTATACATGTTTTTGGCTGTCAAATTTCCATTATGCCCCTTTAAATTCCCCCCCCCCCCCCCCCCCGCTTTTAGAACTAAGAAAGACCTCTCAAACTATAAACAAATTTAAAAAAATGTAGACGGAAAATAATTTTTTTAAATGCATTTGGATGTCAGCTTGTCTGAGCCTAACGTAGTGCAATCGTCTAAAGGCGTCATTCACACATTTTCCCAGTAGTCTCTAGTATGAATGAATGCCTTGTGATGGAAGAATTCATGTTTCCATACAGCATGTTGTCCATGTCCTAAAGCAGTGAAGCAGCTCCAGACCATCACATTACCACCACCGTGTTTGTCCTTTATGGTATGGTGGTCTGTTTATGGATGCAGTGTTTCGTTCTGCATCAGATGTAACTGGACATAGACCTTCCCAAACGTTCACGCTTGCTTCATCAGTATTGTTTCCCAAAAGTCTTTGGGATAAACAAGATCATTTTTGGCAAACGTGAGACAGGTTTTTGTGTTCATTTTGGTCAGCAGGGTTATTTTTTGTCCCTTCTCTTTCCAAATGTTGGATCATGACCTCTGACCTCAAGCTGAACCAAATGATATCTGTGGTGATTTTGAGGCTGTCATGAGTTCATTGTTGAACTTTTTCAGAACAGAGCATGATGTGTTCTTTTAGCCCTCGTCATGTTGTTGAGCAGCTCCCTTCAGGGGTCACCACCCTAACCCAAACCCTACAAGCTTTACTCTAGTGATTTCCTAATTCTACACTTCTAGAGAACGAAATTCATTTTTCCAACTAATCTGATTAATCACAGTTAATTTATGATAATCTGATTAATCACAGTTAATTTATGATTTAACAAAGAGGTGATTGCTTTTTCACAAACGGCCACTTGGTTTGGATAAATTAAATCATCATTTTGTATTTACTCTGGTTATCTTGGTCTCATTTAGACAATTTTGCTGATCTGGAACATTCAGGTGTGCGAAACAGAAGGCATGTGTAACGTGGAAAATGATTTTTCACAGTGCTGCCCTGTTGTCATCTCTGGTATATTAGCCAGGTTTTCTGTAACATTATAAAAAGAAAGTTTGGGCCGTGCTGAGGCGCGTGGTTGTTAAAGTGACGCAATTTTGCTGCGCGGAGCCGTCCGACGGACGCGTCAAGCATAAACCAAGCTTTAGATTAATGTGGAAAACTTAGATTTAAAGGTTTTACCTGACAGATCTCATTAACTTTCCGAGCTGTCCGATCAATGATAAAAACATCTTCAGGTTAACTGTTGTTGAAACAACAGTGAACACACGCGGATGGTTAAATGCATCTTAGTTGTTCTGTTAAAATGATTGAGCCTGATCTTTTCTGCATTAGTTCCAAACCTTCCAATTTTTTTGTTAGGCCGTTTTTTTTAATAATACCTTCTGCAAATGAGCCGACGTCCCCTTTGCTCCACTCTCCTTTCTCTCCTGAGTAAAATATGCATCTTGGTGAATTTCACTGCCGCCAATTAGCGCTGTAGCAAATGTGAAGGTATGCCAGCGATTCTCTCACTGATTGAGGCAGATTCCAGTTGCTCTGACTTCTGCAATATTCATCAAGGTGGTGGTGGTGTTGGGGAGGGAAGGAGGGGTACACTGGGCTGGCACTCGGATGAGAGACTGCCCTCCGGGAAAGAAGAATAAGGCGAGAACAGGCCACTCCAGAATATCTACAAAGAGCAGTAATTAAAGGTGGTAAATATTCATGTTCTACTTGCATTTTTAATGAGGCGCTGATGAGAGTTGACGCTGACCGTACAGGACATTTGTCATGTTGGACCTGCAAGGACATTTGTCCAGTCTTCCCAAGAAATTAGTATTTTTCAGGACTTAATCATCGCTGACATTGACATATGTCCTCGACTGAAGAGGCAGAGATTGTTTGAACTTCCTCATAAGAGTCAACGCTGTGCATTTCGTCATAATGAAGGCAGTCCACCTTCCACATGCAGAACTAAACGTGTTCTGTCAGAGCGTTTTAGCTCTGCTTCAGAACTCGACTGGGATGCTGGTGAAAGTCATCGTGCCTTTTTTCAGTTCGTTGTTTAGAGCATGAATCAGTTAAAGTCAGTTATTTACAGCGTCGAATCACGACGAGTCGTCTCAAACATTCCAATACAGGTCAGTTCATTAAGCCAATCAGTACAAAGTTTCCTATATAAGGAACCGAGCAGATTGCATCGTGTCACTGACTGCTGTCAGAGTCTTTTCAGCAATCCTCATACTAAGCAAGCATTTAGCGACAGTGGAGAGAAAAACTCCCTTTTCAAATAAAATCAAATCAAAGCTTTATTTATAAAGCGCCTTCCACAACCCTGTCAGGAAGCCCAAGGCGCTGTTCCTTTTAACAGGAAGAAACCTCCGGAGGATCCTGGCTCAGTATAAGCAGCATTCCGCCACGGCGACACACTCCAAATGCATGCACACACAACATATATACCAAGTAGTGCTTCTGCGGCTACATTGTGATTTCTTAGTAGATATTCTGTTTATTTAGGGATAAACGTTAGTCTTTATCAGAGTGAATGTTTACAGTAATCCCTCACTACTTCGCGGTTCGTTCATCGCGGATTCGCTGCTTCGCGGATTTTTTCTTTGGAGCATTTTTCAGGGGGAATTCGCAGATTCGCGGTATTTTTCACTGATTCGCGGTATTTTTCTATGCGAAATATCAAGAAATTCTTGTTTTTTTCATCAATTTCATCATAAAATTACCTTTTTGTAATAAAACTAAAAAAACCAAGTAAAAAAATTTTTTTTCTTGAGTTTTACCCACAAAAACAGAATGTGATCATATGATAATTCAATATAGTACTGTATGTCAGACAGGTCAGCTGGATTCGGGAGTTGAGCTTGTAGGGAGCCTGGTTTCACAGACGCAGAAGTGATAGCGTCTGTGAAACGCCGGCTGATTTAGGAAACCCCCGAGCGTTCGAGCGTCAGCGAAGTGACACGGAAATGCCGGGCTTTCCAGAAGTAAGTAAGATAACTTACTATGAGCTGATAGTTCGTTGGATTGATCGGTAGGTTGGTAACTCTGATCATGAATCTGAAGAAACGATGACTGAGTGGTGAGCTGGAAAGGCGACTTCCGTTTATAGCCGCGGTTTGTGACGTAGGTGCAACGTGGAGGGAATCCCCGCGAGGGGCATGCTGGGAGTCCCTACTTCGCGGATTTTCACCTATCGCGGCCAGGTCTGGAACGCATCTACCGCGATAAATGAGGGATTACTGTAATGGATTCAACAGGGACGGCGTTAGGCCCGGCTACTTGGGCTGAAGCCCCGGATGTTTCATGAAAAGCCCCGGATCTAAATTGCAGAAGTAACATGCAGTACCAAAGTCCAACAGAGAGGGAGCTGCTGGCAGTAGTTTGTATACAGCCTGCCTGAGCGTCCACCACTGAAGAAGAAGCCCTTCAGCAGCCAGCTTCTTCTACACTCTGCCTGAAACGCATGAGTGAAGATGGACATAAGGACGTTTTTTAGACAAAAAGTACAACGACAGAACCCCAGCTTTGATGAGACTGGTGTTGACTCAGGTTTGTGAGTCTTATTTGAAAATATTTGTTGTGCTGCAGGTTTGCCTAAAGTTAGCTTACTATCAGGTAAAGTTGTTGGAGAAAGAAAGGGAATATTTACTATCATCTCACACTAAACACTAACAGGAACAATACTCTGCCCTGAAAATGCTTAATATGTAGCTTCAAATTAAAAATTATGTGGTTCAAGACATATATGATGTTGACTAGTGCGTGTCACGTGTGTGTGTGCGCGCGCGTGTGTGTGTGTGTGTTAAGCCCCGGATCTTCTTCAATCCTAAATCCACCCCTGGGGTTCAACAGGTAAACTAGTAGTAGCGCATTCTATGTTAAAGAAGGTAAAACGTTTTCAGGAGGGGGTGAATGTTGAGTGGTTGGCAGCGGTGTGCTAGCTGTTAGCCCCCTCCATGAGGCCACCACAGCGCAGCAGAACATCGGTGTAGCTTTTTCTGGGGAGAAAAATCACTTTTGTGTGTTTTGCAGTGCAAATCGTCTTCCTTAAATAACTCTTCAGATATTTTCTAGCAGATCTTTCCTGGTACCGTTTTCTGAAGCTTCCCTTCATTCTTGGCACCTCCCTGCATTCCCCCAGCTTCACCTCTGCCCTCCTCAAACCCAAATTCTTCCTTCCTCCTGGAAATGATGTCAATCATGTGTCTGCATCCAAACCCAGTGTTCCTACCTTCAGTGTTGATCAGCATATAAAAGAAAAATATGTTCCATGCATCATCATATAGTGTTCTCACCCCATCCCCGGAGGAACAAGGGTATATTTTCCTTGTCTAGATACCTGTGGTATTCTGTCAGTCTTCTGACTGTTGTTTATTCTACAGTTGAGGAAAAAGCATATTGTCGAATAGTGACGATTCTAATGGGTTGACTTTGTAACTTACACTGGCTTTGAGCTGCACGTTAAAGCTCAGTGTTGGTATTCATTACTCCAGAAGAGCCCGTGCAGCTCAAGCCCCTGCACAGGAGCCCCAGAAGAGAGGATCCTTTACTTATTTTGGACGAATGAAGTCAGTTGGGGGACAACAACTTTTTCCTCTCAGTCACGGAATCTGTTGTTCCCCGGCAGACTTGGGTTTGATGTATGAAGATTTATGAGATTGAAGTCACCAATACCTCAAGTGGAGGAGTTTAAGTATCTCGGGGTCTTGTTCACGAGTGAGGGTAGGAGGGATCGGGAGATCGACAGGCGGATTGGTTCGGCATCTGCAGTGATGCGGACGCTTAGCCGATCTGTCGTGGGGAAGAGGGAGCTGAGCCAGAAAGCCAGGCTCTCGATTTACCGGTCGATCTACGTCCCAATCCTCACCTATGGTCATGAGTTTTGGGTAATGACCGAAAGAACGAGATCGCGGATACAAGCGGCCGAAATGAGTTTCCTCCGTAGGGTGGCCGGGCTCAGCCTTAGAGATAGGGTGAGGAGCTCGGACATTCGGGAGGGACTCGGAGTAGAACCGCTGCTCCTCCGGATCGAAAGGAGTCAGTTGAGGTGGTTTGGGCATCTGGTCAGGATGCCTCCTGGACGCCTCCCTGGGGAGGTGTTTCGGGCATGTCCTGCTGGCAGGAGGCCCCCGGGGCGACCCAGGACACGTTGGAGAGGTTACATCTCCAATCTGGTCCGGGAACGCCTTGGGGTCCTGCCGGAGGAGCTAGTGGAGAAGGCCGGGGAGAGGACGGTCTGGAGCTCCCTAGTTGGGATGCTGCCCCAGTGACCCGGACCCGGATAAGCGGAGGAAGACGACGAAGTCACCTATAGTGATTCCTCTCCCACCACGGGCGAAAACCAAACCGGCTTGCTCGTCTAGTCTTATGAAGATAAAACCCAAATGAGAATTGTTAATCCACAAAGTTGTGACACCACCCCCATAGGCTCACACCTGCTGCCCAGGGAAAATACCAACCAATGAGCACCCTTAAAAAAGAAAAAGTGAGGTGTGTGTGTGTGTGTGTGTGCGAGGATAATGAAGTCAGTGCGATTCCCTACGTTGCACGGCTCTGTATAGATGTTGTCTCTCTGTCTTTCAAGCTCAAGTTAATTGCGGTGTTTAGGCAGCGCTCAGTCTAGCCTCTAAACGGCAAAGGTTAATTAGCAACAGAAGGATCTCCACACAAGATATGTTGACATTTACATTTCTTTCCTGGCTAAAACAAGAAAGAAGCCCGTTTGGTTGGCATTGGGACGGGACGGGGGAGAAAGATGATTCCTCCACAGACATCCTCGTTTCCATGCATGGCTCAGCCTTGATATGCAGATTTGGCAGTTGGATGACATTTAAAAGTAGTTAATTGTGCAAATCTTTGTTTTAGACTGGAAAGGTCGTGGATAGTGAGTCTTTCATCATGTGCTGACCCCCCCCCCCCCCCCCCCCACACACACACACACACCATCACCACCTCCTTGCTCCGCACAGCTGCAGATTAGGGAGGGAGGGTTGTTGGTTTCCACGTTGACCGCCTCGTAGTTGTTCCGCTTTTCAAGGTGGTTCATGAATATTTATGCGCACAAACTGTTTGGAAAATGAAAATTAATCTGCAGCTCAACAGGAGATGACTCGGCTCTCCGTTTTCACCCCAAAGATACGGTTTTGCTCTCGATCAAGATGAGAATACTCTGTTTTATTGTTTCCTCGTATTCCTAAATGTCTTTATATCAAACTCAGCCTGTTTTTCTTCGTTAAGGGACATTTTGCTTTATTGCAGAGCGCTCTTTCTCCTAATAGAGCAGAAACCAACAAATCAGAGGTGTTCCTTTGATGAGATTTGTTTCCGATTACTTTACTGTTAGGATATTTGCAGAGGAAATGCCGTTTTTGTTTTCCCTGGATGCTGTGTGATGATAGTAAATAGCTTTATTGCGTTTGATATTTTTGTCCATATTTGGAACATTACCGTCTAACTGGCAACAGAGGTGAGAAAGCACAATAAATTGAAGATACAGCAGGTGTGCAGATTGGGAATTTTACACCTGGTTTCACCTGAATAGCACAAATGGATACATAATTGCCCCATTTCATCACTTCCCTTCGCTGGATGACGTTGAAGAGAACCGGAGGAAAAGATGAATATATCTAAACGGGGACTTGAATAAAGCTGAAATCTGATCAGGCTCGTGTCTGTTTGTCTGACTGAACCAACATCAGGGTTCCTTTATACACTTGTTTTATTTGCTTGTTGGAATGACTCGAAGCACGTTTAATTGATGCCGGATTTACCGTCTGATTGTTGCTTTCTCCTTGAAGCACAATATCATTTCCTCCCCCGGGGTTGGGTCCTGGTCTGAAGCTACAGATGGCCAGCGTCAGACCTCACCAGAGTCTGGGTCTCCCAGCCAACTGCTCCGACATGTCAGATATGCTGGTATGCCTTGTCACTCCCCACTCCTCCGCCGTGACAAAGGTTGAGCCGACTCCCCTCCCGAGCACCAGGCCCAAGAGGCTCGCGGAGATGTGAGGCGTGACGAAGCCCCAGACTCAAGGCCAAGAGTTCATCTCCCCCCCTCCCTTTTCTAAGCACCCCACTCTTTTTACCCTCCTCCTCTTGAAACCGAGTGTCCATATAATCCTCCTTCAGTTCCATCTCTCACCACTCAGACTCTCTAATCAACACCCGCTCTGCTCCCGCCAGACTGGTCTCTCACACACACACACACACACACCACTTGCCACCTCTTTGCCCCCTCGCTGTCCTGGACCGCCCCACCCTGCGTGCATCTTAGGGGTGTGCATTTCACGCTCCGGTGGCTGGACAGGTCCGGGGTCATTCCCCAAGGTGAGGACTGGAGGTTGGGCTGGTGTGGAGTGATGTCACAGGCGTGTCTGGGGGGTTTCTGTGTTTGGGCACGTCCAGTGTCACTACATTTATGCGTGTTTGCATACCATACGCCGTGTTGACCTCCTTTCAGAAGGCCAGCTGTACAAATGCCGCCCTGAATGAGAGAGGTGTTGAATTAACAAGCCATACGAGGCGGTCTATTTCCCCTCGCTGATCCGCACACTGGCCCGGCAATAATGAGGCGGAGACACATTACAATGGTTCTTTATGGGTTCTGTTCTGAAAATGACTGGACCTAAGGGGCTAATGTGGTGGTGTGTGGAAAACCTGATGAAACGACGGTGCAACGGGCCAGCCAAGAGGAATGAGTCTTGTGTACTTCCAACAGGATGTGGGCGAGGGAACATTCCTTCCCCTGCTCTTTGTCGGAGGTTGTGGATCGCTTCAAAGCCGGGGTGACCGTGTTTCCTTTCGCCGTGCCTTGCCACAATAAAAACGGGCTTTTTGTTTTATTGTTTACCTACTCGGGTTCATCTGACCGAGCTGCCGGGCTCTTTTTGCCCACTGCACTTACACACATTTACACCTCGTGAGCCAGGCTTTCCCCACCTTTACCCGCTGAGCTTTTCCGCTTGACCAGCCGAGTGTTAATCACCCTGCTTAGAGTCCCCTCCATAAACGTTCCTTGGGAATGTCTCGGCCTGTTCATCGTTTTCCACTCAGGAATCTAAAGAAGCAGCATGTGGCTTTTTTTGTTTTTGTTTTGTTTTGTTTTGTGGGTGTCGTGTTACAGCAGAGCTGAACTAAAACCATAGAGAGTAGGTTAACAATAGAGATCTGGAGTGTTGCCATTCTGATTTGATTTTATCTGTTTACATGCAGAAAGATTTGGTTTTCTAACGGCTTTGTCTGGGTGCTTTAGCTTGATTAGAAGTACCAGTTCGGGTTGATCTCACCTGGAGATGTATACCTGAGTTTCTAAAGTCTGAATTTAGTCAGTTAATAAGTATTTTCTTTCATTACTGCACGTTACTTATAAATTGTGTCTGTCTGTTGTTTCTTAATGAACTGAAACTACTTATGAATACCCCCGCCTACTCCCTGATGAGTCGTTAATGTCGTTAAGCCTATTGTTTTAGAATGGTTGATTTAATTAGATGCAGGAGGGTGTGTTCTAGACCGAAACAGTTTTGAAATGAGGTTTAGAGCTTTCAAAGCGCGACTCTCTCACATTACAGTCAGAACCGCTGAAGCTCCCTGAATGAGAAGCGAAACGTCTTCAAGAAAACAGTTGCCTTCCTTTAAACACTTTGGAGTGTCCCTCTGCTGATATTAACGTTTTACTTTCTTTAACGTCCTACTACCGGTTCACCTGTTAATTTTTTTTTCATGTATCAGCTCTGTCTTGTCAAACCACCACCCACCACATCTGCACATGCTGAGCCAGGAGGTTTCTTCCTGTTAAAGAGGAGTTTTCCTCTCCACTGTCGCCACCTGCTTGCTTAGTATGGGGATTGCTGTAAAGTAACTGGTACAACAAGTCAGTGACTCAATGCAGTCTGCTGGGTTTCCTTACATAGGAAACGTTCAATTGGCTTAATGAACTGAACTCACTGATAAGTAGGTTCACTTGGAATGTTTACTTTGTGAAGTGCCTTGAAACGACTGATTTGGCACTATATAAATAAACTGGATTGGTCCTGGAGGGCCAGTTTTCAGCATGTTTTAGTTGTTTTCCTGCTTCAGCATACCTGGTCTTAGTCAGCAGGTGATTAACGGGCATCTGCAGAGCCTGATGAGCTGCTGAGCAGGTGATTCAATCACTGAATCAGGTATTGGAGCAGAGAAACCACCAAATCATTCTGGAAACCAGCCCTCCAGGACCAGGATGGAGAGCCCCTGGCATTCATTGACCCTTTTGAAGTCAGAATCACTCCTCTGGTTGAACCATTTTAACAAAACAATTTCTAATCGGAATCTGGCGCCCTTGAGCCTGCAAGGCTCCAACGAAAACTCCCCCCTCAGAAGATATGTGGAATGTGCCGTCGCTATGGCAACTCAACTCTGTCTCCTATCCCAGGCTGGGCGGGACAGCGGGAAGGCCGCTGAAACGTTCCAGGGTCACTGCAACCCTCCAACCCTCAATGCTCCTCCCCCATCCACACTGAGGTGACGTGCGCTGCTTATCGTGGCTGCAGGAACTGAAGTGGGGATAGTCCCAACCCACCACCCCACCTAGTGGACACTTATGTTGTGTTGTCTGAAGTCTGTTGCATATCTGTCTGAGGTGTTTTTTTTTTTTTTTGCAGAGCAAAGCTGCCCTCCTGGTGGAGGGTAACTCTGAAGTGCCTCTATTCTCTCCACCTGAACCAATCCTCATGTAACCCTCTGATCTCTATTAAGGTAGCGCGACTCAGGGTTGCGAATGACCACAGTCACCAATTCTTGTCATGTGTCTTGCCCATGTGTGTCTGATCTCTGAATTGTGTGTACTGAAACTCTAATTTCCCTCTGGGATTAATAAAGTATCTTTGATTTGATTTGATTTGAACCGCTCAAACAAACCTTTCAAGAAATTATAATGCCTCCATCTTTAAACCATTTTCTCTATTGACTCGTAAACAGCACAGCTCACGATAAGTAGTTGCCATCTAGAATAATTTAACACCTTTCCTACTCTCAGTTCTGATTTAAAACCAAACCAAAGGCTTTTATTAAAGGCGTTTATTCTGATCTGACGTGTCACTGAGACTTGAGCAGGTGTTATTTACGGCTGTAGACAAGTAGTCATAACTTTGCTGCTCAATAATGGAAGGAGTATGCTGGGAAATTTCCCTAGAGACATATTTATCAGTTTCCAAATCTTAAGATAGCGCTTTGACTGAATTCTGTCACAGAAAGCCGTCTGTCATCAAATCAACTGTGTTTCTAATTCTTTGTTTTGTGTGATTCAGCGTATTTATAGGCAGCTATGACCTCATCAGCATGAGACAGGGCTCCTATTGCAGAAACTAAACATGGGGAACAATGCTCTGGCACCAGCATGGAGGTCTGTAGACGTGTGTTTACCAGTGACCGTTGTGCATACGTGACCAGCTTCCAGTCGCCCAGCCAGCTGGTCCAACTCCTCCCATTCTAACCCAATAAGAACATTTATTATAGTAAAAAGAAATCCTGCGGTCACCGCACACTCACACCGTCTCCTCCCGGCTTTGTTCAGAAATCTCTCTGTCAGAAAAGTCTGTGAACCAGAATATGATTGTAAACGTATCAGAATTACTGACTGGGAAAGGACAACGCTTTTACTTTCATGGGAACAAAGAACCCACCAAACGTTAATATTGATAATAATAACAGTAATAATAAATCAGCAAAAAGCGGAGTCTTCCAAACCCGTCAACACAGATAAGATACGAAACAAGAGAAAGAAGAAATAACAAGTGAAGCTGAAATATCACGACTATCATTTCTGTTTGGGAGCCAAGTTAATGTTCCTCTGGAATTTTTCATCCCATTTTTTCACCTGATGAACAATACCAGACTGTTTTGATAAGGAGATGAACTCGCTCCTCTGTTCTTCACCACGTCCCTTTTATTTTTCTTCTCCGCTCCGTAACTTTTCCTCGGTCTTGGATATTTCTGTGCCGTCCTCAGGGTCCGTGTTTCAAACATCGGCGTGTTTGGATTTAATCTCTCTCCCGGCCCGTATATCAAAGAGAGGGCAGGTGTGGCCTCCGAAGACGGTGTCACGCAGATAATCAAGATTTGTTCTCTGCGAACTGGGAGGAACCCGGTCAGCTCTGGTCAGGAGGGCTGCTTGTCTGGATGGGAAGTGATTTGCGGTTTACAGGAAGAGCTCTGCAGACTGGATTTTAACCTCCCTGTCAGGCGTGGAGGAGGAATGTGGGTCGCCTAGTGTCTAGTCTCTACAGAGACTGAAATAAAACCAGGAACCTCTGCATCTAACTACTCACACTCTTAATTATGCACACGACAACTCTCCCTCCACACAATTAACGTCTGCCTCACTTTTCCTTTTTTTAAGTTTAGTTTCAAGATTAATTGCTTGCATTTCTTCAATTTGTGCCACTGCCCGTCCTGCGAGGTTTCCAACCGGCACGCTCACACACCTTGAAAGGACTCCCTTCATTAGCCTCCCTGCTCAATAACATCAATAGCCCCCATGGCCAGTGATTAATCCAACCGCTTAGATGTCTGCAGAGCCACACCTCCTCTCTGATCACAGCATTTGTGTCCGACTCTTAGCCACCTTCGTGCATTCACACACTTGATTCCAATCCCATCCCCTCACCTGATCAGTGCCATTAAATCTGTCCGAGAAACACGATTAGACCGGATCAAAGGCAGAGATTGCATCATTGCACGGTAGCGTGCGATACCTGTAAGCACACTCTTACAATGCACAAGAGTAAAGGAGGTTAAAAAAAACAGCCTCTCAACTTCGATTTCCTCCTGTGCCTGCCTCGTTTCCCCTGCGATCTCAGGAACTGCTCCACTATCTGTTATTCTGCTTCTTTGTAGTTGTCTGTTTCTCTGTATTTCTCCCCGCAGACCTCCCTCGACTCTGATCAGAGATCAGCAAGATTTAACGTCGAGGACTGTCTCAGGTGTGTTTCCCTCTGCGGCTTTCTTTTCGAGTTTCCTACCCGAGATCTGTGCCCTCAAATGCGTTCGTCAGTTCCTTTTTGATTCCATTGATTTTTGAGCCTCTGAAGGCCTAAAGTGGACCATTTGGAGCTGTCTGTACTTTAAGTTCACTTGTATGTGTCTAAAAAAACGGAGGGTGGACAACAATCTGTGTGGTTAATTCACAAACCTGTTGTGGCCTTGACAACGTACAGGATTCAGTTCCTGCCTGCAACAAAGTGCTTCCCACTGCTTCTAACCTTTCCTGTGTCTGACCCAAGCTCAGCCGCTGTCTCGGATCCATAAGGTAATAAACACAACAAGCAGCCTGACCTCGGCAGCACAAAGCCCCGAGCGCTGTCCGATATGACAGCAATCTCTTTTTCTCTCTTTTCCTTCTCTTTACAAGCCCGAGTGATGCAGGGAGAGCTGTATTGACTTTGAATGCTGGCTACAGAAACATCGCAGGCTCTGTGCTCAGAGCTGTCCGGCGTAAAAAGCAAATCAATACTTTTCATATTCCGGTGTAGTGGAGTGCTATCGACCACGGCCTTCGCGTAGCCGCGCTGACTCACAACCAGCGTGCCGTGTCATTCCCAAACATGCTGTTTTAATCAGTCTCTCTCGACTCCGTCCGCCACACGTCCTCCACCAGCTCCTCTCCAAGGGCTGGTGGATGTGAGTAGTGGTTCCATCTACAGGATGAGAGTCTAAAGAGAGGCCGTCAGAACCAAAGTGACACAGAGAGAAGGCGACGTCCATCAGAGTGCTTTTGTTGTTCCAAGACCGGCCAGCACTTTCCATCAGGCGTGAGCGGCGGAGCCCGGGCTCGCTCTGTTTGTGGCCGGGGGCAAAAACAGCTTTCTGCCCCTTCGTCTCTAAAACAAACGATGTTTTTCTGCTCCATACGCAAATCCTCATTCATATTTAAGTTAAACCCACGTTTAGATTGGTTCCTATTTCCAAACACCTGCCAGTAAATTGCAGGTAATTTATTTATTTATTTATTTATTTGGGGGGGGGGGGGGGGGGGCTTCCCCTCGTCGATGCCCTTCACGATGTAATCCAGAAACAGTCAGAGGTTTATGTGCTGATTATAAGCCTGCAGCCCAATCACATTCATTCCACTTAATGTGATCTCACGCATCCCGCTGATGTCAGCCAAGACCCCCCGCCGCCAGCCTGATGTGGCCGGCTCCCCTCTGCCCGTGAAAGGCTCGCCGCTGTCATTCGTAGCTGTTGTGGGGTGATCATCATCATCATCAGGCTCACCACCTATGCCAGGACCACCATCGGTCTGGCTGTCATCATGTTCACCCTCACCGTCACCGTCATCCTACAGAGTAAACAGCGGGAGTCGCTGGCTGAGTGAGGGTTTGAAATGTGAAAACGGTTGGGCTCCCTCGCTTGGTGGTGGCTACTGTTCTCAAAACAAAATACTCATCAGAGCAGGAACACCTTGAGGGTTAAAAAAGGAATATTCTAGGTTTACAATTCATTCGCTGTGGTCTTTAGTATGAATGAATGCCTTGTGAGTTGCTTTCTGTGGATAAAACGCTCTGGCGCTCCTGTTTCAGGAAGCTGGTAGGATTTGGGGTCTTGCTCATTAATGTTCATGATATGCAAACATTTTTCTGATTGGCTAACAGCAACGCGACTCTTCCACTGCCTCCGTTTGGAGGAAAGAAAACAATGTTTCATCTCCACAGATATCACAAACCTGAAAGTGTTCGGCCATGTTGTGCTGTTGCTATTGCTAATGCTAATGGTTAGCTCCACTAGCTGAGCTCTGCTCTCTCACGGACCGACTGAACCAACAGCAGCCCTCTGCGATCGCAAGTAATGGTGGGTGAGCCCGCGACTGCAGATTCTACAATGCGATGTAGATCTTTCTGGCTTTTTGACCCGAGTTGCTCACCGTCTTTTTTTGTTGGCGTCTAATGCAGGAAATGGCGGGAGAAGGCTGTTTCGCGTGCAGCATGCGTGTTTCAAAACGAATGAGTTGCACCGTTTCTCAGTGCACCTCCTCTTTAAAAGATCGTAGTAAATATGACAAAGTTAAGATCTGGGCTATCACTATGTCAATGGCGTATAATGTTTGGAATACTTTTAGGTTTCTAAAAAGCTAAATTATGATTGATTTTAAAGCATCAATACAAAAGCTAATTTATTGGCAGTTTAACAAAAGAAATATCTTTGGGTAGACCTTTCTTTTAATTTCCTAATTACAATGTACTAAACTGGTAATTACATAGTAAGTTACAGTAGAGTCACCCACTAAAATTAGTTTTAATTACATAGTAATACACTGTAAATTACTATGTAATTACCGTGACCAAGTACATGGAACTTGAGAAACTAAATTAAGGGGTAGACATGTGAAAACTTATCTCGGGACATTTTTTATTTTCACTTTGCTGATGTCATGAGTCAGAGTTACTGTTCATCCCATGCCAGTCTTTTGTTTAACGACTCATTTCCCCACTTATTTTAAATTTCAAGCTCAGGAATTTAATATGTTTTACTTCATTCTGACCAAACACAGAAAAGTAATAAACTGCTGATCACGTTTCTGAAAACCTGTGACTCATAAATTACATCAAACATGAGATTTTTATCTTTCTTCCCTGGACATACCTGTGAGAGCAGGTGCATGCTGGAAAATAACTACTCATTGAGGTATTTTAATCAATTTGGCAAAAGCAATTTTCCACAGTTGATTAAATAAGAAATTAGAAACATCTGTTCTGCAGTCTAAATATAAATTTAGTTTATTCTTTTGAACCAGCTTGAAATAATCACCATCGTGCCCTAAAGCACTGGATCCCGGGATGAAGTTGGTACTTCATTCTGAAGCACCAGGTGAGGTGGGGTGGGGTGGGTGGGGGTGGGGGGTGGGGTCATGAAAAGATCCACAAAATCATCCATCCATTGTCTTCATCCGTTTATCCTCACAGGGTTGCAGCGGGCCGGTGCCTAGCAGCCTTCGGGTAAACAGGCGGGGTACACCCTGCACAGGTTGCCAGTCCATCGCAGGCCAACACAGGACAAACAATCAAACACACACACACACACACGCACGCACACACACACACACACACACACACACACACACACACACACACACTGATGCTAAAGAGCTCCTTAACAGTAAAGATGACAGGTCCTGAGGATGTCGTCGGCGTTGTGGTTGTGTAGATTAATCATGCCTGTTTTCCACCGCCACATTAAAAGCAGACATATCACTCGTTAAACTCATCAGGACAAAATGACGAAGGAAGTCACCGTTGGGTGCAGATTCATCTAATTATTAGAGCTCCTTTGGGATTTATGAACTTTCTCTTCTTAGAAGGCGTTTCAGCATTTAGGTCAGGTGAGCTAACGTTCAGAAGATGGATATGGCTCTGATATTTAAACAAAAACAAATTCCATCCTGCTGTGAGGATAATGATATCCAGATTAATCTGCAGTGATTGCAAGTTAGATTTAGTTCTGCCTGGATGGAGACACTATAGACTAAATCACCTGATGTGTTCCAGCGCCTGTATTTCATTCATTAATAAACAGACTGTTTCATTCGTAAAAGACCGAGGAGGTCTATTTCTGGGGAAATGAAAGCAGCTCATAGTGGATTCGCTGCTGTAGTCATGCACGGGGAGACTTCGTGTTGTGGTCGGAGAGAAGGAATGAGCTGTGGGCATGCTGGTTCATAGGGGTGATGTTCACTCAGAGATCACCTCAGTTATAACCTCACAGTGACCTTTCGGTTCGTTCGTGTTGCACAGAATCTCACAAACTCAGGGAAAGTTTGTCCAAATCTAATTTACTGTACGTAAGTGGAGTCATGCAGCTTTTTATTCGGTTTAAAGCCAGTCTGTTTATTCTGACTAAAGGAATGTTTGAGGAAAACTGGGCTTATCCAGGGGTGTATCGTGAACTCTTTCTTTTTTTTGGCATAAATGTAAAATTAGAAAGTACTCGAGAGCAGAGTAAGGAGCCGACCGTTTGCATCTCTCCAGTTTATGACGTTAGTCACATCAGATTAGGAATAAATGCTGCAGATCTAATCCAGACTAGCAATGAAGGCTGCACTGCTTCCTAGAGGTGATAAAACTCCAGAAATGGTCTCAGAACCCTCACAAACAGCTCAGATGGACCTGCAGATTAGAGAGGATCTTTGATGTTCTTCAGAGATTCTGTAATAAAGCAGCTCAGGACTTCGTTCTTTCTGCATTTTCTATTCCAAGTTGAATATTTTTGTTAAGGAAAAACAAATATATTTCATAATTGAAAAAACTGATGAAGACAAATATGGCTGGACATCTCAGAAACTGGTCACAATGGGGAATGTTCTTATGGCAAAATCTTAACAAAGAAAATAAAACATCAATACACATTTGAAATGTAGAAAAAGCTCCAATTAAAACATAAATTAACATTCTCTAACTGATTTTTAATTTTGGCGAAATGAAAACTTAATGAATTTAACCCTCCCACTGTCTTTACCCCACGAGGAAAGTTGACCATTGAGCAGGATTGATGGTTTATCCCTTGAGGTCCACGTGGCAGGGGTGAGGTGGTGCTCACTCCTCACCCCTGCCACATGGACCCAAGGGATAACTTTCCTCGTGGGGTCACACCCATTATGGACAGTGGGAGGGTAAAAGAAACCTGGATGTTTGGGTTAGCTGTCACTTCAAATGTGGGGAAAACTAAAATATGATTCATGTTTTTTGTGCTGAGAAGTAAAGTATATATATACTTATATATATATATATATATATATATATATATATATATATATATATATATATATATATATATATATATATATATATATACTTATATACTTATATATATATATATATATATACTTATATATATATATATATATATACTTATATATATATATATATATACAGTTTTCATAAGTTATAAATGTTGGACAACAACTTATTTTGTGACTTTATGTTTTAAGTAAGCATGTTTCATTCAATTATTAATTAGCGTGCATAAATGTTTGCACACTAATAAAATCAAATTCATATTATGAAATAGGTATAAATGTTTCAGACTTTTAATTTGAAGGAATTCATAAAGTTTTTAAAGTTCTGCTGTGGGAGTAAATTCCATATGTCTGTTTTTATTTTGTTTACTCAGCAAAAACACACCCAGATACTTATCAGTCAGATTTAGGAGCACGTGTGCTTCCTCTGGCTGTTCGTTTCACTTTTTACTCCACATTTTGATTTTGTTTAGAAAGGATTACAGCAATGTTCTGCTGAGCTGTGGTGCCCTCATGGAGGGGGCCATCGGCTTGAACACTGCTGCTCAGTGGCGGCTGGCCAGTAGAGGGCGACAGGGCGCCGCCCTCTCAGTTTTCCCGTGCTGTTTTTCAATCGCCCAAACAGGACGAGACCAGCTGTCCAATTGCTGACAAGAATATCAAAGGGTAGGAATGGGAATGTCAGCGTCGACGTTGTTTCAGAACGTTTCAGAAGCATGATGGGCGATGGAGCTACCGCCAAAGGATTCGTTGGTGTTCGGTAGAACTCGGCAGAGTCGTTTTTTGGTCGTGACGCAGATGTAACATGGACGCCGCCGGTGACTACAAACAGCATGGATACCGGATCTCAGCAGCCACTGAATTCAGTTCGGTCTCTTCTCCAGCATCCGTTCGAGAGGAGAACTATGGTGGAAAAACTTAATGTCAAAGAGCTTGGACCAGATCAGCCCGACGTAAAGATAAGCCAGCAGGAGAAGGAGAGAGGTAAACTGTACACACGAGGCTTCTGGGAAGGCTTGGCTAGCTGGATGCAATCACGCTAATGCGTTATTTTGCTTTCCGTGTTTGTTATTCAAAACGACTTGGACAGATAAGGCATGGATGAGTCAGGAGTTACAGACATGAAACATTTTTCTGAGAAGGTGAAGAAACACGAGTCATCCCGGGCACACATGGACAACAACACGGTGAAGCTAGCCATGCTAGGCAGCAGAGCTAACGTTGCCATGCAGGGAACAACAGCAGCTGGGTGCAGAGGTAAGCTGTACATTACATTTCTGTAAACAAGACAATCGAATCAGAAATCCTTGGTTGTCCCACAAACCGGGACATTTGTTTAATAACATGTTTAATGTGCAATAACTGTAAAAACTAATTTCAACACACATACTTATTATACATATTTAATCACGTAAATGTGTATTTCATGTAAATTTGTACATACATCAATCTGATTCCATTTTACTTGTTACACTTCTGCTGCAGCAAACAAATTTCCCAGCTTTTGGGACAATTAAACATTTCTGATTCTCATTTAGATGTTTTTACCTCAAATGTAAAAACATCTGATTCAGAATCAGAAATGTTTTATTGTCCCAAAAAACGGGAAATATGACATTTGTAAGAGGATACTGATGACATTATTTCCTATGAAAGTGTTTCCTATGTACTTATCTGTTGTTTTTTATGTATCTACTTTAAAGAGGATTAAGACTTTCCTTGAGGAACACCATGACACAGAATGGGCTGAATGCTCTTGTCATGCTCTCCATGGAAAAAAAGCTTGTCACAAACATTCCTGACTTCAATAAAAAGCTCATCGAGAGCTTTGCCACTCAGAAGGACAGAAGGGCAAAATTTCTGTACAAATGAGGTAACACACACACACACACACACACACACACACACACACACACACACACACACACACACACACACACACACACACACACACACATGCATCCACTTGATCTTTGTATAAAGTTGACCTTGGCACAACACTCCAGAAATATTTAACAGTGTAAATTTCTGGCATTTTGTCTAAGTAGTGTTTACTACCATTACTGTAACAGTGACCTGCTCATAATTTTTCGTGTTCACTCAAATGTTGAAATTAAACAAAATGTTTTTGTTACTTGCCTCTTGCATTGCCTATTTACCATTTATGGTCGTGATATTTTATGTGCAATTTAATGCAGTATTTTTCAACCTTGGTCCGCAAGGCAGTTTGCCAATAGTCAGACACACCTGGATTAATCAGTTTGTCCAATAATGTAAGACAGGAAATAAAAAAGCTGTGCTTAATTCAGGAAATAGTGAAGCTGTGCACAAAGCTCAGAAAGCACAAGTTTGTTTAAAAATAAAAAATAGCACAGCCCCACCAAAAATATTTTTCACCAGCCGCCACTGCTGCTGCTAACCATTTCCTCATTCTCCCTCTCCTAATAATAACATTTTACTTTCTTTGACTTTGGATGTGCTACTACTAGTTTACCCGTTTATTTATAGATCCACTAGGATAAATACAATAAAGTTTATCTCTCACCAAATAGAATATTTACTAAGAAATCACAATGTAACTATAGAAACATTACTTGGTTTGTGTGTGTGTGTGTGTGTGTGTGTGTGCGTGCGAGTGCGTGTGTGAGTGTGTGCGTGTGCTCTGTTGTCTCGATCCCCAGTGAGTCGTGGAGGATGGCTGCTTATACTGAGCCAGGATCCTCTGGAGGTTTCTTCCTGTTAAAAGAGAGTTTTCCTCTCCACTGTCGCTAAATGCTTGCTTAGTATGAGGATTGCTGTAAAGTCAGTGACTTGATGCAATTTGCTGGGTTCCTTATATAGGAAACCTTTTTCTGATTGGCTTAGTGACCTGGGGCCTCATTTATCAAACATTGCGTAGAATCCTTACTAAAACCGTACTTAAGCTCTGCAAAAAAAGTACTTACGCCAAGTAGGTTTGTGATCTATCAAACATGGAGGACGCACAGCTGCACGCAATCTCCGCTTCATGAATCAGAGACTAACGAGAATGTTTCTCAGCTGCGTTTTAGTCACATCCCGCCCTCACCACGCCCACTTACTGCCATAAATAGTCAATGCAAAGTGCCTTGTGGATCTCATGCATATACATAAGCCGGCTGTTGCGGCGCTCCACCAATGATGATGGTGACCGTAGATCAAGGCAGATCAAGGAAGCACAATTTCACAGAAGCAGAAATTGAGGTACCTGCGGGTGAGGTGGAGAAATGCAAGGAAGTGCTTTTGCAAAACAAACAAGAGAAAATCCACGGAGTGGCACAGCGTTGCTGAATCCGTCAATGTTGAGTTCTTCAGAGAGATCTGTGGTGGATATAAAAAAAAATGGTCCGATTGGGATTCAATCCCGAGACCCCCGAGTGAAAGTCACGTGCGCTAACCAGTCACCCAAACAGAGATCTCTCCTGTACAAGTAGCCAGGGTGCATGATCAATCGGGTCACAGTGACAGGACACACACGGTCACAGACGCATGACATTCTGTCTCAATCTGCCCCCATGCTGATATTCTGCATTCATTATTCTGCGCTTCAGGCTGTGTGTGTGTGTGTGTGTGTGTGTGGGGGGTCTTGTTCTGTGTGAAAACAAAGCGGTACAAGTGATAATGCTGCTGGATTTCATAATTGTATCCTCCTCAGCAGCAGCACTGCAGGTGCTCTCCATGTCCAAAATGAGCATAAGCCAGGTCCTTAGTCAACTTAAAGTTGCGCACATTTTTCTGCTACGTTTTCTTGCATAAATCCCAAAGTTTGCGTGGAAAGTTGCTTACGCAGTTTTCTGACCCGTTTTGGGCGTAAGCAAGCTTGATAAACGAGGCCCCTGAGCTGTATTGGAATGTTTATTATGTGAAGTGCCTTGAGACGACTCTTGTCGTGATTTGGCGCTATATAAATAAACTTGAATTTAATTGATTATGTTGGGGTTTTTTTCTCTTAGTATTTTAAAAGTTTCAATGTCAGAATTGAGCGAGCTTTGCATCCCATGAAACCTTCCAAGCACCTTTTTTGTTTTTTGAGCTGCCCTGAGCTGATTTCGATGGAACTTTATCACCGTGGCGTTTGTTGTGCTGCGGGTGAGCAGATGTATGCTGGCTCCTGTGGAGGAGTTTCCCTTCATCTCCGTGATGAAGAGCATGCTCCTCTGCTCCTCCCGTGAGCTACACCTTCTAAAACACAAGAAAATCATTAATAAAGAGCTGAAACTTCGACTGGACCCGCATGACCGGACTCCTGACATATGACCCACGCTAAACTCATGGACTGCTTGTATTAACTACAGCCTGTACATACTTATAGTCATAGAATATTCATAACATACTTCATACCGTGTATATTATAACATACATAATAGATCCATTTCTGTAATATTCTTACACATCTATTTCGTTGCCCTGTACCTGTACATGTGCAATGACAACAAAGTTGAATTCTATTCTATTCTATTCTATTCTATGCCTCTCACTAGCTTTTAAGTGTTGAAAGTAAAGAATGATGGTGCTGGTCAATGTTGCTGCAGTTTCTGCTACAAATATATGATTTTAAACTTTAAAGTCATCTCACAGTTTGGACTCTTGCAGATAAGAGGTGTGTTTCTTCCCCTGTGGAAGGGAGGCTGCTCAGACAGCCGTGAGGCTGATTATCGTGCAGCTCCGCGGCCACGCTCCACACGGAAACATCACTGTGTCTTGTCTCAGTGTGATGCTGGGAGCCCGGCAGGATCCCGGCCCAGAATGCTGACTTCCACTGTGAGCTTTCTATGGTCAGCTTGAATAGTACACTGATGAAAAGTGGAGATCACTTCAAGTCCCACGGTTCCTTTCAGATTTTGCTCCTGGGAACCACACTTATTTTTCTTTTAATCCTGTGACTCAGACAGATTTTTTGTACCAATTTGCATTTGGATGTGAATAAAAAAAATCCACAAAAACAAAGACGGTAAGCAGCTTGTTCAGTTCAGCTATTTTACTGGTCATACAGGGGACATATGATGCAACACAACTTTTGCATCCCTTTGTGCTGCTGTGTAGGTCTCTACTGCCTCCGTAAACACTCCAAATGTGAAAAAAATGAGCTATTTCAAAAAGTCATCGTTTGTGATGTCACAAATAAGAAATTTTCATCTAACCACCTTTCATCTGTAAAGAGGAGCAACAGCTGTGCTCTGAGGTCCTCCTGCATGTCAGGGCTTCTCTGCTTATAGCAGCCAATCAGGAGATGGGTGGGCGTGGCCCGTTCCAGCTTGTTTTTGTGACCGTGCCCTGAAATGGCTCATTCTGGAAGGTTCTGAAAATATGAAAATTAAAACAGCTGAAATTGCTTCATGTATGAGGAATTGTATGCAAATAATTTCATTTTGTATCAATTATAGATCTATTATAAGTAAAGAATAAGTCATAACATGTCTCCTTTAAATAATAACTTTGACAAGGACTGCAACAGCTTAATGAGTTTGCAGCTTTTCCATCAGATGGAGCCTAAAATTTGAGATTCTCCACGTGTCTTTTGCCCACTTTCAGTCCCAGATTGCATTAACCCGTGTAACTCGCTGATACGTACCTGACCGCTGAACTGCAAACAGAAAAGGGTTGCAGGGCTACCATCTATGTTTGCAGAAGTTGTTGGCGACCCCGACGGTTTCCGACATGTCGACACCGGACTCAATCTTTAACGGAGCCTTATACAACCTGACCAGACTTGTCGCTCCTGATTCCAACTGAATTTATCTGTTGATCTTTTGCTGACTCTTTTTCTGCAGCACTGACTCTCCCTATCCACTCAGCTGTAAACGTCTGTGGGCGAAATAAAAATGCGATTTTTTAAAATGCTTTTCACAAACAACGACCCTCAAATGCAGAGGACTAGACTAGCACCATGAGAAACAGTTTTTTAATTTATTTTTGTGGGTGTATGCTTTGATTTATGCTGTTAAGTAGTGGAGTATTTCTGTCGTCCCATGTGTTTGCCTGCAGCGTAAGCCGATGTAATCCTGTGGTTAAATCATTTCACTCAGCGGAGAGTATTCGATGGAACCGCTAAAGCTACGGTGGAGAATTCAACTCGCTGGCTCGACTCGGTCAAACACAAGGGGAAGGAGAAAGCTTCCTGCGACCTGACCTCAGGCGGTCAGCTGTCAACAGAACAGTGAGAGCTTGTTTTCAGGTGTATAGATACAAAGCAATGTGCTGTAAATTAAAAGCTTTTTTTCTGTTAAAAAATCTTTAGAAAGTTGTTTTTCTTCTAATAAAAGTAACTGAGGAGTAGGTCTAGAGGGAGAAATCCATTCCTCACAGCTAATACTAACAGGTCAGAACTCATGACTATCCATCCATCCATTTTCATCCGCTTCTCTGGAGTCGGGTCGCGGGGGCAGTAGCCTAAGGCGAGAGGCCCAGACTTCCCTCTCCCCAGCCACTTGGGCCAGCTCCTCCGGGGAAATCCCAAGGCATTCCCTGGCCAGGTGAGAGACATAGTCCCTCCAACGTGTCCTGGGTCTACCTTTAGGTCTCCTCCCGGTTGGACGTGCCCGGAAAACCTCACCAGGGAGGCGTCCAGGAGGCATCCTGACCAGATGCCCGAGCCACCTCAACTGGCTCCTCACGATGTGGAGGAGCAGCGGGTCTACTCCTAGCCCCTCCCAAATGACCGAGCTTCTCACCCTATCTCTAAGGAAGAGCCCAGCCACTCTTCGGAGAAAACTCATTTCGGCCGCTTGTATCCGCAATCTCGTTCTTTCGGTCATTACCCAAAGCTCGTGACCATAGGTGAGGTTAGGAACGTAGATCGACTGGTAAATCAAGAGTTTTGCCTTCCATCTCAGCTCTCTCTTCACCACGACAGACCGGTACAACGCCCGCATCACTGCAGATGCAGCACCAATCCACCTATCAATCTCACACTTCAGTTTTCCATCACTCGTGAACAAGACCCCGAGCTACTTAAACTCTTCCACTTGGGGCAGGACCTCAACCCTGACCCGGAGAAGGCATTCTACCCTTTTCTGAATCAAGACCATGGTCTCAGATTTAGAGGAGCTGATTCTCATCCCAGCTGCTTCACACTCGGCTGCGAACCGCTCCAGCAAAAGCTGAAGATCACGTTCTGATGAAGCCAACAGGACCACATCATCTGCAAAACGCAGAGACCTGATCCTCATGCCACCAAAACAGATGTCCTCCACACCTTGGCTGAGCCTAGAAATCCTGTCCATAAAGGTTATGAACAGAATCGGTGACAAATGGCAGCCTTGGCGGAGTCCAACTCTCACTGGGAACGAGCCCGACTTACTGCCGGCAATGCGGACCAATCTCTGACACCGGTCATACAGGGACCTAACAGCCCATATCAGAGGGCCTGGTACCCCATACTCCCGGAGTACCCCCCACAGGGCCCCCGAGGGATGCAGTCAAACGCCTTCTCCAAATCCACAAAAACAAATGTAGATTGGTTGGGCAACTTCCCACACACCCTCCAGGATCCCCCTAAGGATATAGAGCTGGTCCAGTGTTCCAGGGCCAGGACGAAAACCACATTGCTCCTCCTGAATCTGAGGTTCAACAATCCGATGGACCCTCCTCTCCAGAACCCCTGAATAGACCTTACCAGGAAGCCTCAGGAGTGTGATCCCCCTGTAGTTGGAATACACCCTGCGGTCCCCCTTTTTAAATAAGGGGTCTGCCAGTCCAGTGGGACTGCCCCCGATGTCCACGCGATATTGCAGAGCCGCGTCAGCCAACACAGCACAACAACATCCAGAGCCTTAAGGAACTCCGGGCGGATCTCATCCACCCCTGGAGCCTTGCCACAGAGGAGCTTTTTAACCACGTCAGTGACCTCAGCACCAGAGATTTGAGAGGCCAACCCAAAGTCCCCAGACTCTGCTTCCTCACTGGAAGACGTGTCAGTGGGATTGAGGAGGTCTTTGAAGTATTCTGCCCACAGATCCACAACATCCTGAGTAGAGGTCAGCAGCACACCGTCCACACTATGTCATTATGGACAATTCATGACTGGCACAGAAGTCCAATAACAAAACACCACTCGAATTCAGATCAGGGGGGCCGTTCCTCCCAACCACACCTCTCCAGGTCTCACTGTTGTTGCCCACGTGAGCGTTAAAGTCCCCCAGCAGAACAAGGGAGTCACCAGAAGGGGCGCTTTCCAGCACCTCCTCCAAGGTCTCCAAAAAGGGTGGGTAGTCTGAACTGTAGTTTGGTGCATAAGCACAGACCACAGTCAGAACCCGTCCCCCCACACGTAGGCGGAGGAAGGCTACCCTCTCATTCACTAGGGTAAACCCCAACGTACAGGCACCAAGATGGGGGGCAACTAGTATGCCCACCCCTGCTCAGCGCCTCTCAGTGGGAGCAACTCCAGAGTGGTAGAAAGTCCAACCCCTCTCAAGGAAACTGGTTCTGGAGCCAGAGCCATGCGTTGAGGTGAGCCCGACTATATCTAGTCAGAACCTCTCAACCTCACACACCAACTCAGGCTCCTTCCCCACCAGAGAGGTGACATTCCATGTGCCAAGAGCCAGCTTCTGTAGCCGAGGATCAGACCGCCAAGGTCCCCGCCCTCGACTACCACCCGTCACACACTGCACCCGACCCCTTTGGCCCCTCCCACGAGTGGTGAGCCCATGGGAAGTGGGACCCACGTGTCGTCTTCGGGCTGTGCCCGGCTGGGCTCCATGGGTGAAAGCCCGGCCACCAGGTGCTCGCCAACGTGCCCCACCTCCAGGCCTGGCTCCAGAGGGGGGCCCCGGTGACCCACGTCCGGGCGAGGGAACACAGTTTCCATTTGTATAATTCATCGTAAAGCCGGGCGTACACTGTGCGACTTTTTCACTTTTTTGAGCCGATTTTCCAGTCGTGCGAGAAGCCACGACATCGGGGCGAGTTTTGCGCCGAGCGGTCGTGTAGTGTACAGGGGGTTACGAGAGGCGATTAACACCACGTGACCAGCCGCCGATCAGCAGTCATGAGGTCGCAGGGACTTCTGGTGTGTTTAATATTTCGCTCGTCCCTCGTGAGGGTATCGCACTGTTGAAGCGGCGCTGCGAGCAGCTGCGAGCAGCTACGATCCAAAAAGTATCAGAACCGCTCACGGCGCATGCGCGCGCGATCCTGCATCAACGCCGGCCGGTCGCTCGCTATTTCCCTAATAACACACGCTGTTCGTTTTTGTTTCTACACGTTTTTTTTACTCACAAAGATTGTCAAGAAAGCGTGTTTGTCGTGTTCGTGTCAAATTAAACTGATCACTAAACACAGATTTACTTTCTTTATTTCGTTTCCTCATCCAACCCCCATAAATCCCCGTGTGTCCTCCTGCAGCACTCCCGAAGGACAACAGGCAAGACAAAAAAGTCTGACGTGTTGAGTAAAAACTGCTATTTTTAGCACATTTTTAGGGCCGACGTGTTGCTACCAGACGTACAGTGTGAGCAGTCAGGTCGCATGCGAGAACTGGGTCGTGCAGTGTGAGCACACGACTCGTGAGATCTCTGCGAGGAAGTCGTACAGTTTGAGCTGAAGCTGAACGCTGCGAGTGAAAAAGTCGCACAGTGTACGCCCGGCTTAAGAGGTCTTCGGGCTGCTCTTTGTCTGATCCCTCACCTAGGACCTGTTTGCCATGGGTGACCCTACCAGAGGCAGACAGCCTTAAGCCGGGCGTACACTGTGCGACTTTTTCACTTTTTTGAGCCGATTTTCCAGTCGTGCGAGAAGCCACGACATCGGGGCGAGTTTTGCGCCAAGCGGTCGTGTAGTGTACCGGGGGTTACGAGAGGCGATTAACACCACGTGACCAGCCGCCGATCAGCAGTCGTGAGGTCGCAGGGACTTCTGGTGTGTTAAATATTTCGCTCGTCCCTCGTGAGGGTATCGCACTGTTGAAGCGGCGCTGCGAGCAGCTGCGAGCAGCTACGATCCAAAAAGTATCAGAACCGCTCACGGCGCATGCGCGCGCAATCCTGCATCAACGCCGGTCGCTCGCTATTTCCCTAATAACACACGCTGTTCGTTTTTGTTTCTACACGTTTTTTACTCACAAAGATTGTCAAGAAAGCGTGTTTGTCGTGTTCATGTCAAATTAAACTGATCACAAAACACAGATTCACTTTATTTATTTCGTTTTCCTCATCCAACCCCCATAAATCCCTGTGTGTCCTCCTGCAGCACTCCCGAAGGACAACAGGCAAGACAAAAAAGTCTGACGTGTTGAGTAAAAACGGCTATTTTTAGCACATTTTTAGGGCCGACGTGTTGCTACCAGACATACAGTGTGAGCAGTCAGGTCGCATGCGAGAACTGGGTCGTGCAGTGTGAGCACATGACTCGTGAGATCTGCTCTGCGAGGAAGTCGTACAGTTTGAGCTGAAGCTGAACGCTGCGAGTGAAAAAGTCGCACAGTGTACGCCCGGCTTTAGACAACTTAGCTCCTAGGATCATTGAGACACTCAAACCCCTCCACCACGGTAAGGTGACAGCCCAGGGAGGGGGCGGCAGCCAGTCAAACAAACAAACACCCGAAAAGGCCGTCACAGCATTGAACAAGAAAAGTTCTGGATATGTTTTTTATGAAGAATGGATGAAATAAAAGAGTTGTTAGAGGAGTTGAGACTCTGCTTAGTCAGCTCTGAACACCTGCTCAGCTGTAATGCGATGTGAACACAAACACTGGATTGTCGGCTCTGGAAAGTAAAAAAAGAGATCAGATTGAGGAATTGACATCAGAGAAAGTGATGGAAGAGGTTCAGGTTTTATTATGTGCTACAGGAATCAGAGAGGTTCCACATCAGAGCAGAAACACAAACTTATTTAGTAGCTGCTGAGAAGGTTTTAGCTCTGTGTTTTATGTAAATGGAAGAAAACTCTGATTTAAGTAGACAGGCTGAACTGGGACCAAAACATGGCCTTGGCATTTTTGGCCATGGTGGCCCTCCATAACCACTTCCATGATATGATATTCAAAGGTACGCAACATACTATATCATGTTGTGTTGTTTGAAAAATTATAAGAATATGCAGCAGCCAACAAAAAGAAGGTAAGCATGCTAAAGGTGTGTGCTCCAGGAGAGCTGTGGCTACAATGTAGCTCATTACCTCTGTGTTTCCTCTGTGGGGCCCTCTGCCTCGGGGGTGGTGGCTGACTGTTGCGCCGTTCGTGTCAGCAGACACGGTAGGGTTGGGGAGGGGGGCGGGCCATGAATCTTAGTCTGGCGGGTGGCCAAGCAAAGCCTGGCGGGCCGCAGGCTCATAAAGTGCTGGGGGAAACCCTGAATGAGCTCTTGTGGTCAATAAAAATTATTAGACAGTGACAGTACTGAGGCGAGTCGACCCAGAACTGGGCGTCGGGCCACTGGGCATAGCCAGGTACGCCCATGCCTGAACTTGGACAGGTTCTCCAGGCTTACTCATTAATAGGAAGGGCTGCAGAAGGTGTGGTTCTGTTGGTGTGCACTTGGATGCTCACGCTGCTGTGAAGCAGCCAGATGAGTGTCAGCTCCTCCACGGTTCTTCACCAGGAAAAATGATGGAATTCTCCCTCTGGGTTGGGAGTGAGTCTCCTACTTAAGCAAAGGCATCAAATCATTCTGGTGTCTTATTCAAATGATGGTAGCTTTGATCAGTTGATTGACCAGCTGGTGGCTTCACCACAGTAGTGAAGGTTTTGCTTTGGCTTGCTGTGGCGAGTAAGGAGCTGAGCCAAGAGGCAAAGCTACTGATGTACTGCTCCATCTACGTTCTGGGCCTCAGATATGGTGATGGAGTATGGCTAAAGGAGCGAGGCCTTGGACACAAGCATCTTGCTGCGAAGAGTGGCAAGGATCAGCTTTAGAGATAAGACGAGGAGCTCTGTGATTAGGAGGGAGCTTGGACTCTTTCTCTGTATCAATAGCACCCAGCTGAGGTGGTTTGGGCATTTGACTAGCATGCCTTCTGGTCACTTCACTGGAAGAAGACCTGGGGGTACACCCATCACTCGCTGGAGGGATTAAACAGCCTCTCTCCTACAGGAAAACCTTGGGGTCCCCCAGGCGGAGCTGGAGAGCGTTGCTAGTGAGAGGGATGTGCTTCCCTCCGGACATCTCTGACAGGATGGATAAGTGCTGGAAAATTAGGTGAAAAATACATTTTGATCGTAGGAAAAAATAATTATTTTGATGTATTAATAGCAACAATTACGTGTTTAAATTAGTGTCAAAAACGTTTTTTTTTCCCCACTCGGCACGACCGAGGCTCAACGTGATGTCAAACTGAGTTTGAAACTCACTTAAAAAAAATCTCAAACGTTAAAACTAATGAGATCACAGTTTGAAGAAAACGGAAGTATTACGTTAAGGTGCTGTTTCCATGGTGGGTGTGCCGCATGCACGTGGAAGGCTGGCAGTAGATACACAGATGTGTGTGTGATTTAGAAACATGTGTATTTATTACTTTAATACCAGAAAGCGGTGTGAGTTCTGACAGTAAACCCAGTCCAGCAATAAAGTCTCCCTGCATAAGGAAGATTGAAAGAACTGTAGCTCATAAAAGCAAGAGTGCGCACACACACGTGCGCGCGCACACACACACACACACACACACACACACACGGATGTGCAGTTTCCCTGAATTTATTAGTGGAAACAGAGTCACCGTGAGCTACTGTATTTCAGGAAAGGCATCTGATCTGTGTACGGGGAGTTTTTATGATGTGAAAACACACATAAATTATTAAAAAGATGTTTACTTCCTGATTATCCATTCAAGTGTGTCTATTCACTGTTTTCTCACCAATTCTCTTATCACTAAAGTCTCTGTTTTGCATCAATATTTGCTTTAAAGGCGTGTTGTGTCAACGAATGTGCGACCGCGTTTATAAAAATAAGACGTGATTCAATCCTGACAAGTAAAGGCGGTTAAGGGGTGAGGGCGCACATAAAGAGAGAGAAGGTGTCTCAGCGGCTGAAAATGTCACAGTGAAGAAGAAAGAATGTTTAGGTGGTGAGCGATGAGAAGAGAAATGCAATCTGGGTCCAGACAGAGGTGTAACAGACCAATTTGTTTGTGGTGTAATGGAGAGAAGATGGGCTGGCCTGCGTGATAAGTCGGCCAGGTCCGGGCCAAGCTGGACCAGGAGGATAAGAAGGCTGCTGAGCTCCGTTTGGAAAGAAAGAAGAAAACAATAAGTTAGACAAACATGTGAAGTGTGAAGAGAAAAAAGGATGAAGGAAAATATGAAATCTTGATGAGTTTTAATGTTTTAGCCAAATAAAGAGATCAAGTCTTCAAAGGGGGTTGATCTTAAAGGGACATTATGGAAGTTTGACAGCCAAAACATGTATAGAAATAATAAATATCTTCTTCATACATTCTCCTGCAATGCCCTGGTCCTGTAGAATGAGCCCTGGCATTTTTACTGTGATTGCCTGTTTTTCTGTAACATCACAGAAAAAGAGAGATGCTCGGGTCGAGCAGGCTGCTTCATGCGCGTTCACGCTCAGGCATCGCCCGTAGCATTTGCTATCCGTAGCTTTAGCAGCAGAGAGAGAGGCAGTGCCACTTTGTCGCTGTTCCTAACGCCTAGTGACAAAGCTAGCTACATTTCTGAGGACCCTTAGCTACTTTCTGTAGAACTTTCTTCTAGATTTTTCCTGCAAATTATCAACAAAATAGCCATTTTCACTCAGAACCGTTCTTTGGTTTGACGTTGTTTCAGCTGTCATCAAGGATATAAAAGTTACAGATACTGTGAATGTTACTAGAGTGTAGCTCACCTTGTAAGATGTCTGACTCCCATGCAGAAGACCTGGGTTTGATTCTGGATGTGAACATAGTTTATTTAGAGTTTATTTTTTACATTAATGGTATATTTTTTACAGTAATGGTATATTATTTTACAGTAAGATGCCCAAACTTTTATTTGAGACTCGCCGAACGGCGTTGAATTCACAGATAAAAAAGATGTGGGTTCAACTTTCATTTTGGAACAATTTTTCAAGCAAGGGAAGAGAATGATCTGAGCATGCAGGAGGACTGACCCATCATAAACCTTTGTCGGCTGTGCTGAAGAGAAAGGTACAGAACCAAATTATTTAATTAGCTGCGCGTTCTCCTGTCCTCTGTCCTCCGGGCCACACACACACACACACAAGGGACTGTCTCAGCTGTTATTTTCGTTAAGGAGTGTGCACGTGCAGCATGTGTGCCTCGTGCACGAGCCTACTATTGAAGCTGCCGTTACGCTTTTGGCCTGAGGGGGTAATCACGAGCATAAAAATTCTAAAGTCCTTAAAGTCCCTTTAAAGGTGTGGTTCACAGAAAAAAATATTTTAAATGTTTTTTCTGATTAAAATCGAAAAAATAAATAAACTGTCTCCTGCATTAGCATCTGATAGAAAATTGACGGTGAAACTCTAGGATTAGAAAAGCCTGACAGATCTACATCACACAGTCACTTAACATCCATGGACTTGCTGATCTTGACTCACGACAGGAAAGGCTGTTGTTGGTTTAGCGTCCAGGAAACCGCAGAGAACGTCTCTGCTAGTAGAAGCTTACCATTAGCATTAGCTACTTCACAACATTATAAAAATCCTCCACACTTGTGTTATTTGTGGAAATAAAACATCAGCGTTGCAAGTCAGTGGTAGAGTTGTGTTACTGTTATCCAATCCGGGATGAGGTGCGTAAATATCAGGAAATAAGACTCCGTCTGCAGCTCAGCTGTGATGTGGGAAACTTTTAGGTCAGAGAAACGGTGTAGCCGTATGTTTTGTCCCCCAGAGTACGACTTACAAACCATTCATTCCTATTAGAGACCACTGCAAATGCATTAAACAAGTAAACCACTCCTTTAAAACAATACTGAGTTTAGTGTTGATGTCAGAAGCAAAATGAACACATACTGTCTTCAAATTTAATTTAACACGGCTTATTTCAAAAGTAGGTTATTATCAATTTAGCTCCTTTTTGCAACTTGATACTTTAAATAAAACGAGCATTTCTAGTAAAAAGCTGCAGCTGCTTCTGTTTTGAATGAAACATTTCAAGAAAACGGCTTTCATGTTGAGTTTTTGTTGCACAGTCAGGATGTGAGGCCCCGCCCACTTCTCTGCACACAGTTTGTGTTTGTAAAGCAGGAATGAACCAATTCCAACAAAATGTATAAAAACATAAATATGTGAACACGCAGCAGCACAATACATTGTTCTATACTGGCATTCCAGCCCATACACAACTGTTTTGGTCCAAGCGGAATGGCAGCTGGTAGTTCTGGGTAGTGATGTGTCGGTCGCGAACGAACCGGCTCTAAGAGCCGGCTCTTTGACGTGAACGACGGGAGCCGGCTCGTCATTGGGAGCCGTCCCCTCCCCTCCCCCTCCCCCCCTGCCTTGGTGAAAGCTACAGGCCAACATGTGTAACTGTGTGTCCAGACTGTCCACACACAGAGCAGTAGGGGCGGGGAAGAGGGAGGACCAGACTCAGACACACAGCAGAGCACATGTGGGCGGAGGGAGACGAGAGGGAATGAGGAGGAGGAAAAAGGCGAGCGAGAGAGAGGAGAGTGCGACGAAGACGGTGAGAAAATGAGCGCCAGCAGTAGGGAAGTGAAGATTTCTTAGTGTTCAGTTATTAAATCCATAGAAATGATAAATATTTGATATATTGCTTTTTTTTTACATTAGTAAATCATTTTACACATAGTTTAGCATTATTTTGGTTATAAATGTACTCTATGCAACAGAAAATCTGAGGAGCCACTTGGGAGCCAAAAGAGCCGGCTCTTTTTGGCGAGCTGAGCCAAAAGAACCAGCTCTCTAAAAAGAGCCGGAATTCCCATCACTAGTTCTGGGCAAAAGGTCAAGCCAAGAGATCAGGAGCTGACCTGACAGACGGAAGAAGAATTGAGGGGAAGAGGAAAGTGATAGGGGACGAAGGGACTGGGAGCTCTGGCACATATAAAGATGGAGAAGAGAAAGCGAGTGGAGGAAGGAGAAGCGGAGGGCTGAAAGGTGATGTACTCAGACGAAGCCAGAGAGAGAGAGAAGGATGGAGAAAGAAACAAGTAGAGTTTCAGACAATCCACCAGTTTGACCTTGTAGACGGTCTACTGTCCCAGCTCGCGTGTTTGGGAGTATGCACACGTCTGAGAGACAGTTGATTTTATTTATTTCTATTTATTTATTTGTTTTCCGTGTCCTGTCTGGCTGTGAAGCAAACAGAATTAATGTCTGGATGCTGGCGACAAGCCTCACAGATTTACTCTCAGGTGGAGCATCAAAGCGTCTGCTTTTAATGTCACGCCTGATACTTAAAACTTTATCGTTATTGTTTTTGAATGCTTGTAATTCTGACCAGACACGGAGACAGAGGTGAAAGAGAAAGGAAGAGACAAACGGGGGGGGGGGGGGGGGGGGGGGGGTTCAACAAAAATAAACAATCAATGATGAACAAGAGTCTGCTCCTAGACCTGCAGAAAAGGGATACACAACAATACATCAGGAGCAAACTATCACTGCATCAACTTGATGAAGAGATATATAATCAACATTGTTTAACTGAACAATCACACGATAATAACTCACAGTGCATTAAGTGCCCACCACAGCCTTAAGACCTGTGTTGAAAATGCCCAAGTCCATACTTCTGTGAGCACCTGTGTGTGTACACGCGCTTGTATATGTAAGGTTTCTCTATAGGAGCGTCCAACAGAGAGTGTGAGGGACCACAGATCTGCCCCCCAAAGATGTGTAGGAGACGAAGGGAGCTCCAAGTCCCAGAGATCCAGGAGCTGCCCCAGAGCACAGGGACCCCAAGGAGACCGCGACCAGAAAAGCCCCTGTTGATTTTATTTCTAACGTACTGTATGTCATTCATGCTGGATGGCATCAGGAATCAGGACAGATCACACACACACACACGCACGCACTCACACTCACACACACATACACACAGAGTCTATAAAAGCCTCTGAAGAGCTGGGGCTGATAATGGATCCATAAAGAATTACAGCTTAATCAGGATTTATCAAGATTGCAGAAAAAGCGAAGAAATGCTCTTGTTGCAAAGTAATTATGCACACATATTTGGTGTTTGGACTGATTAAGGAGCACTAAAGTATTAATGTAAATTATATCAAATAAAAGGAGAAGTTTTCCTATTCTCCAGAATTTTAAGGTGTTGCTCGTGGTGACAAACACTAAATTATTACTCGACGAGGAAAATTAGCTGTTTCCAAAACTCAAGTTTGTGTGATTTATAGACTTAATGAAGAAGAAATATGAATATCTCTTACATTTGCATTATTTAGCTCTGCTCAAAACAAATACGACAAAATGCTTCACATGAATCAAAACGTTACATTAAACAAAACCCAAAATGGACAGATGCAATAAACAATCCTTCCGTCTCCCCAGCCATGTGGTTCAGGTCCTGCAGAAGAATTCTAAGGTGTTCACTGGCCAGCCGAGAGGCATAGTCTCTCCGGCGTGTCCTGGGTCTTCCTTTAGGTCTCTTCCTGGTTGGAAGTGCTCGGAAAACCTCACCAGGGAGGCATCCAGGAGGCACACCAGATGCCCGAACCACCTCAACTGGCTCCTCTCAATGTGGAGGAGTAGTTAATCTACTCAGAGCCCCTCCCGGATGTAAAAGCAACCAGGTTAAACACAATAAAACATTCTTAAACAGCTTCTTCTTAAAATGAGCTTCGCCCTGGCTGCAAATTTAATTTATAAAGTTATCATAATCTCAAAGATTTCATTTTAGTTCATGCAAATGCATTCATAACCCTTTCATTGCTTCCACCATGAAAATAACCACTTGTAATTTAACTATGTAATGTGAAAATAAATGTTGTAAAAAATTGAAAAACTAATATTTGCTTGAACTACTGTAACATTTAGACTCTAGTGTAAACAACAAACACTTTATAAATGGCAAAACTCAGACTAGACATGAATTCCAACGTCTGGATAGAACCAATCTTTCTTTCTGCAAACTGAGTTTGTTCAGAAAGCCATCTATAAATGGTACGTTAAAAGCTATGTTCACAGAAAAACACTTCAGAGGTGCAGAGCTATACCTTTAGTTCAACATTTCAATTCTCCTTGTAAGTAGTAAGTAAGTAAATTTTATGTATAAAGCACTTATCACAGACATAGAATCACAAAGTGCTTCACCTAGATCAAAACAAAGTAAAACAGTCATAAAATCGTAAATAGATTAACATCATAAAATCAAAATGCTCTCAAAACAGAATTAGATTAACATCAGAAAAAATAAAGTCATAAAATTATAAATTTGGTGTGTGGACCTGAGGGCTCGGGTTGGAGCACAAGGCTTTAACAGTTCTGTAATATAGGGAGGAGATTGACCATGGAGAACATTGAAAGTTATAGTCAGGACTCTAAAGTTAACGGGTAACCAGTGCAGAGGCATCAGAATAGGAGTGATGTGTGCTCTTCTGTTTGCTCCAGTTAGGAGCCTCGCTGCAGAGTTCTGGACCAACTGAAGGCGGTCAAGTGCTTTTTTGTTAAAACTTGTGAAAAGTGTGTTACAGTAATCTAGACGGGAGGAGATAAAGGCATGGAGAACCATTTCAAGTTCATGTTTTGACACCAACCTTCACAGTTTGGAGATACTTCTTAAGTGGTAAAAACGGTTTCAGACCAACGTTTTTGAGTGGTCTTCAAGAGACATTGATTGGTCAAAAATAACACCCAAATTCCTTAAGTTTGTCTTGACAGCAGAGGATAAATGACCAAGTTTCAGACTAATCAGGGGAACCATGCTCGCAGGGGCAATGATCAGACATTCAGGCCTAGTCCACACGTAGCCGTTTTTTTTAACGAATATCCGCCCCTCCAAAAACTTGCATCCACACCACCTCGTTTTAAAAAGAAACTCTGTCCACACGTACCCGGATAAATACGTTGTTAAGGACATGCCAGACCTGTAGGCGGCAGTACTTCCCCCGTTCTTAACCTCGTCCTTCGTCTGTGGTCTTCCGCAAGGAGCAGTAATTCCGCTTGCAAAAACAAACAAGCAAACAGCGCTTGGACAATTGATAAAGCGAGCGCAGCTCTGAGGGCTTCCATGCTGTCGGCTAGTGTAAACACAGGTCACACACGTGATGTCAGCATTTTTTTGTCACGGAAAGTGACGTTGCAGACCTTAAAACTCCGGTTTTGTCCGTCCACACGCAGACACCCAAAACGGAGAAAACGCAGATCTTCACTTTGGCCAGAGTTTTTAAAAAGATCCGTTTTCGTGTGAAAAAACTCCGTTTTCGTGTGGATGACAGGCCAAAACGTAGAAAAATATCTACGTTTTGGCAGATCCCCGGCTACGTGTGGACAGGGCCTCAGTCTTTTCAGAGTTTAACTGAAGGAAGTTTTCTTCTAGCCAGCTGGTGATCGCTGATAGACACTCTAGTAATTCAGACAGCTTATAGAACTCAGAATCCTTAAAGGGGCAGCACAGCTGAACATCATCTGCATATAGGTGATAAGAGACATTATGAAAAGAATCACTTGTGCCAATTTTTGGTTGTGGAAAATCATCTTCCATCTGATTAGTTGATTCAATTCATTACACCAGAGAAGTTCAAGAAATGCAAACATATGATTGTTAAAAAGCCCTTTGAAACTCCATTTTAGCAATTTATCAGGAACAAAAAGCATCTGAGCCGAGGAAAGAGCCCTGAGGAACAACATCAACATGAGAGTTATAGTTATGCTGAGTGAGAACATCCTAATCATTATTGATCTCTAGATGATTCAGTATTATGTCTGACATACGGGTTTTATGGTCAAAGCAGTTGATGAGACCCCCCCCCCCCCTCCCGAACATCACAAAGCATCCCTTCACAATCAGAAAGCTTTTCTAGAAATAGTTTCTACTAAATTAAAAGAAATCGAAATGAGATTTATAAAGTGTTTATGTGTGTGGATTAAGACTTTTGGCATAAGCTAGAAAAATCAGAAATACTACTGAAGTACACATTTCAAAATACATCTCATATGCTGTTATGTAGCTAAATATTGATCATTGTTTGATTAATGCTTTGGCAACTTTTGCCGCAATCATCTGTCATCCTCTGATAATCGCGGTCTCACATGACCATCTGTCTGCTCTACTTTCACATCACAGCATCTACCTGCCAGCCTGTGTGCAACCAGCGCTCCAGTAACGATCCTATCTGCCCTCGTCTCACTGGGTAAAAATAGTCAGATGCATAATTAACATCATCGCTCATAAGGGCTCCAATAGCCGACTGTCTCTGGGAGATGAAGGATGAAGGTTTGTCTTATCTGAAGACAGAGGGTTGTTAGTCAAAAAACTACTCAATCATCCCGTCTTTACGCTCGCTGCATGGCAATTGGATGAACGCCAAACACCGCTGCACTTCTTTATTTGCACTCAATTTAGCTGGTTTGGTGCCCATGATGTGCTGTGTGTGTGTGTGTGTGCGCTCACTGAGTTTCTCCTTTCCACCTTATCAGTGTCTCATTCACTCCTTTTCTGTCTAACACCTTTTTATTTCCTCTCCTCTTTTGTTTTTCTTGCTTTCTGTTTTTCAGTTTCTCTCTCATCTCTGCTTTATATCTGTTCTAGTTTTGCTCCTTGAAACCTTCTCCCTCCACTTCAGCACTCTGCACTCCTCTTTTTGGTCCGTTATTTCATCTCCTCCTGCTTCTTGAGTTGTGGTTATACTCGACGGTCAGGGCTGGCTGTTAGCCTGTCTTGGTTGAGAGGCTCTTGGAGTTCAGTGCACTTTAACAGAGCAAGCTGAAGCCCTTCTGCAGAGGCTGTCGGTCTTTTTTTACCCAACTGTTCAGGGCGCGCTCGTTATTTGTCGCCTCTCCACTGGCCGTTACACACACGCGCACACACACACACACACACACACACACACACACACACACACACACACACACACACACCCACACTGTTGCAATCGGCTTGAAAATGACGGGATGTTTTAAAAATTGAAAGTGAGCCATTTTGTTTTTAATAGTTGTATTGATGATGTGAGGAATGATCCATGCAGGAAAATTAAAAATAACAATGATGATAATAAAAAAACTCACTACATTTTGTACCAAGACCTAAGTTAGAGATGTCTTTATCCTATTCTAATTTAGCTTTTGTTTCATGCAAATATTTTAACTCCCAACTGCCACCTTTACTTTTAGATTTCAACATTTAAAAGTAACTTTATATATTTCAGATTTTTGTTAGACTGTAATCCGTATACATGCTGGTGTCGTTGCTAGCGCTGTTGCCTTGCAACAAGAAGGTTACAGGTTCAAAACTTGGCTGCAAGCTGCAACCTTTCTGCATGGAGTTTGCACGTTCTCCTCATGCAGACGTGAGCTTTCTCCGAGTACTTTGGTTTCCTCCCCAAGACCAGGATCATGCATGCTAGGATAGTTAATGTCACGTTAATATTCCTTTGATTTGTTTTTACTTCATAGTTTTAAAGTGTTAAAAGTTTAAATAGTCTCCTACTCCTTCTTCCTGCATTAGGTTCTGATAGAGAATAGACAATGAAAAGCTGGTGTTGGTTTAGCGTCCAGGAGACAGTAGAGAACAGCAAACATCTCAGCTAATAGAAGCTAACCATTAGCATTAGCTACTCCACCACGCAGCAGAACTCCTTCAGGCTTGTGTTATTTGTAGAGATAAAACATCCACGTTGCAGAGCAAACCGAGTCAGTAGTAGAGTCACGGTGCTGTTAGCTAGTCAGAGGCACGATGTCCAAACATCAGGAAATGAAATTCTAAATCCTGCCGCCTGAAGCTACTCTCCTCTCTGTCTGACTTCTACGTTTTTAAACAGACACACCGGAGCTTTTGATCCCCAGAGTACAACTTACAAGGCGTTTATTCCTACTAGAGAACAACAGCCTGGCAAGCCATCCTATATGTGAACACATGGTCTGGCTACGATCTGTTGACAGTTCTGAGTCGTGGGGCGGGATCTATGTTCGTCTTTCAAACTGTCCCCACATGCTTGGATAACAGTCTGTCATACTCAGCAAAGAAGATGCAAATACATCCTTTTTCTAACTAAACTTATGTACCTCTATCTGCTCTTAACTCAAATAAAATCCCAAGTCAACAACGCCCTAAGCTGAAGCTAAAGCCATTTCAAATGAGCAGTCGCCATCTTGTTTTTTCAGTAACACCCCGCCTACCGAGGACTGTGATTGACTCCCCAAACTAATAGAACACTCTAATTGGATCGCCATGGATGTCATAAAACATAAAAGAATGCGTTTTTTTTTAAATAAACGCGCTGTAATTGGTCAGCCGCAATCCTGGCCAGGCTTGCGGAGGTTCCATTGGAGCATTTATAAACCGACAGAGATGTGACGTTGCGGCATCGTCAAGTCATCTCCATGTCATGTTTTTGTTCTGCTCAGCAATTAAAGCAGGTGATTTCAGTCAGCACCGTGAACTAACCTGGTTCAGTTGCTGAGCAGAACAAAAACATGACATGGAGATGACTTGATGATGTCACACCTCCGTAAACCGACATGCAAAACAAAATTATTTATCTTCAGCGAATGATGGTCTAGATTGAAGGCTGAGACCACTGCTGATGTAATAAAAATAAGAGTAAAGGAGACTTTTAAAAGTTTTACTGTCTCTGTTTTTGATTCTCATTTGACGTTGTTATAATTTATGATGTTCAGCACTTTTCGCTCCTGGGAAAATGGCAGAAAGTACGACACAAACAAGATAGACTGATTGAATGACTGATTGAGTCGCTACTGTAAATAGTTTGGATAAAGCATCAGCTGAATAAATTAAAACATTTATTATTATTGAAGCTTATGTTAAAATATGTTTCCTCTTTAAAAACCTCCCATCACTCTTGTATTGTGAAGAAGCACTGAATGTGACCACTTGTGTTGTTCTACTTTCTCACTGGTGCTTCTGTTTGTTTACATGTTGTGAGCGGCGTCCGGAGACGGCCGGGAATCCAGTAAATCTGCGGTGTTTTCTGTTTCTTGTTAGAGACGTCTGAGCTGAGCCCAGGCCTGGCAGGACCTGCTTGGCCCCTCCGTCACCCCATTCTCTTTGCATTTATCGCTTTATGGTCCTCCACCACACCACCGGAGCCAACTTTACAATCTGATAGGAGCCCAGCGCTCCAGCTAAGAGAGAATTTTCTCAGAGCAAAGATTAGAGCCGTGACCTGGCATTCCACCGCTGAGAGGCAGCTGCCAAGCCTGAAAGCCCTCCTCTTCAGCCAGCTTCCCTAGCCCTTGTCCATCTTCCTCCTCCCCTCCTCACCCTCTCTAACCCCCCACCTGACTACAACTGGGAGACATGGAGTCAGAGAGGGGAACAGAGAGGCCAAACTCTCCATCAAAATGCAGAGAGTGCTCGACTTTCCCGAGCACACAAACAGACCTGCCTCGTTGAGAGTTTGGCACACGTTGACCCGACCTCGTGGTCCAAGGTTCATGTGTTCATTGACACACTGCAGCTCCAAAAGTTTCTCTTCACCTCTAAAGCATGTGGAAGAGAATAGTAATAAGCCCAGAGCGGTGCAGCGTGGAAACTCTACGGATTTATTTTACACACAGCAGCAAACCAGTCACGGACGTGTTAATAATCAAACTTAATGGTGTTAAAAAATGGAAATGTATTAAAACGCATTTCCAGGAAGTTCATAAAACAGCAGATTTACTCGTATTTAGATTTTTAATGGGAAAAATATCACAGTAGGTGTAATGTTATTGCTCATTTTGAGGATGTTGATTTTGCAGAGTGTGCACTTGCATCACAACTGGAGGTCAATATATAAATATTTTATGTTATTCCCAATCCTGCACCAGTCATTGGAGCCCTGCTAATCCTACCCAGGATCTAGAGAGCCACAGTTTGCTCATTTTATTATTTAAGTTAAATTTGTCGAATACAATCCTACACATAATATATTAGGTCAAGTCAAATTTCCCAGTAACATCCCTAAGAAGCTGGGTCTAAATGCACATGCACTGTAAACCCGAATACATTACCAGAACTAATTAATATTTGAGGCAATTAATTACCAAACATGTTTTAGTTGATAAACTTAAATTCCCAATTTTTGAGACATTTATTTTCTTATTAAATTCCACTCTTTCATTTAGATTCCAGTTTGGTAAAAAATGCTCATCAAGTCAACTCACTAAATTTTAGTTATCACCATTTAAAGTTTTTAGCCATATGAACCGAGACATTTTCGTCAAGTTCTAAATTATTTTAATGTGGTATGCAAACAGAAATTAGGAAAATAAACAGTTTAGCTTTGTAATGATTTAATTTACATGTTATTTATTGAGCCATAAGACATAGAATTCCATGGTAAATATGAAATCTACCTTGTGGATCTGTGGGTACTGTTTAACCAGAAAATTGGAACTTTTTATTGCAGGGATTATGTAACAACTTCGTATTAATTCAGAGACAACAGAAGAAAGAGTCAAGTTTTAAAAGTTTAAATATTTATTACTAAACAAATTAAACTAGACTAACTTTAACACTAAATGTATGGTGTAACTAAGGTGAATGAGACGGAGAATGGTGTAGTGTGGAATGTTGCTCAGAACCAGCAAATCCGAAGAAACGATTAGTTCTGATGGGAAATGAAGGTGACGTCTTTGCGCTAAGCTTTGGTTAGGAGATTCATAAACACATTCAACGCCATTCTGTCAGCCTACGTACCCTTAGCGGAAGTCCCCGTTAGATCAGGAGGTGTAGAGGCCCAGCTTGACATTTGTGGAGCCGAAGCCTGTAGAAACAGCCGCGGCAGCCCACCAAGGGCGTCGGAACCGGGGGGGACGGGTGGGACGTGTCCCCTCCAATATTGGACAAACGCGCATTTGTCCCCCCCCCCCCCCCCCCCCAAAATAACATGAAGAAGAAAAAGATTGATTTTGAAATATTTGACTCGCGAGCTTTTATTTTGAAAGACACCGCGGACTTCTCTCCGACACAGGCCCTCCCCTCAGGGAGTCAGACAAGCTGGAAGCGGAAGTCAGAGCCGGTGTCGGTACAGGATCTGCTCGGGTGCAAGATCGGCTCGGGGTCCGTCGACTGCCGATGACGTCTAAGTAGTTGATTGGCTGAACATGAACCTGACGGAATTACGTAATCACGTTACGTTATCACGTTACGTTGGTCCAGGCAAATCTTTCTATTGGAAAGATGGACAACTTTTACAAAGAAATCCATCATTACCTCTTTGAAAATACACTTTTAGCATAGAGCTGCATGTATATTAGGGCTGAACGATTAACTGCATGTGCAATTAAATTGCGATGTGACAAAAGGAGATTTTCTAATCTCAAAGGCTGCAATTTGGCAGCGAGTGGTTAGCGCAATGCTAATATACATGGAAAAACCCATAGGAATGCTAATGCTAATATCGCCGATTACATTATTGCAAATAATGAATTAGAAACGTGCCAAATGATTACATTTGGAGTCTAATAGAAAGTAAAAATACCATCAATCAAATAAGTACAGACAGGTATTTTAGTAAAGCCAGAAAACTTTTAACTCCAGAGTTTATGCTAGCAGCTATGAGCGTACCTGAACTACTCATGGACAAGACGTCAAAAACTCTAAACACAAAATACTTAAATAAACGGGACACACTTCTTTCCTGCAAATACAATTTCACAGGTGTTGCTAATACCTATGATCCTTCAAGGGATGTGCTCAAAGAGGAGTTCAACATTATGAATAAAATAGTGTTTTATTTTACAAATACCTTCATAATCACAAACTTACGTCTTAAGAAACATTATTTTAATAACGAAACTGCTAAATTCTTTCCAACAGTATAAAGATGTGTAGTGTATTTTGTCCGAGTGGGTTTGCCGTACTTTGACGTCATCGGCAGTCGAAGGACCCCGAGCCGATCTTGCACCCGAGCAGATACTGTACCGACACCGGGGCAGACACAGGTCAGAGACAGACGGCAGCAGCTCAGCGAGTTCTTCTCATGGGCAAAAAAGAAAGAAAGGAAATGTGAGTTGGTAATAATTTAGTCCAAGAGTATAATTGTATTTCTGGTCAAACGCTAAAATGGCTGACTAACGTAAACATCTTGCTAGTTAGCATTAAACATTAAACAACACTACTAGTCAACAAAAAATGGCGAATTTTACGGTAACAGACAAAAACCATTTGACACGAAATAAATAAAAAAAGTAGAATCTCCACATAAAAATGGAGTTTGTAAGTGTGATTGTTGCTTGTTTGTTACATTCTCATCACATTTTTATTTTTAAACCTTATTCATGTCACTTTTTTCATATAAGAGACCAGAGGAAGTTCAGCAGGAAAATGATGAAGAAGGTGAGACAGCGAGCACCAGACCTGCTGAGGGTGAGACAGGCAGCGCCAGACCTGCTGAGGTGCAGGTAGGTGCTACAGTGGAGTGAGATTTTAGATGGTTGATGGTGAGAGGAAGATTCGAGCATGATAACAAGTGAACACGACTAAATAATACTATAACAACCATGATTTTAATGTTGCACTAGTCGTCCAACAGTGTTTTTATTCCTTATTCCTGTCCATTGTTTTTATATTAGAGATCAGATGAAGTTCAGCAGGAACCAGTTGAGGGTGAGACAGGGAGAGCCAGACCTGCTGAGGGTGAGACAGGGAGAGCCAGACCTGCTGAAGTGCAGGTAGGTGCTACAGTGAAGAATGAGATGGTTTTAGGTGATGAGAGGAAGATTTGAATGTAATAATAAGTGAACACAGTTAAATATATGTAACCTAGGGCTGGGGGTAAACGATTATTTTTAAAACGATTATTCTGACGATTATTTTATTGAATAGTCGACTATTCTAATGACTATTTAGAAAATTAATCTAATGATTATTTTTCTATTGCACAATTAACAAAAACCAGAAAATCTCAAATAAATTCCTCAAAAAAATTGATAAATTGTTACTGTAAGAGAATAAACACTACAGGCCTTCCATTTTGTATAACACTGCTTTTATTGTGTTGGTTGGTTATGTTCTGGTGACGTGTAGAACTTGGGAGAGCAGGCTGCTGCCTGAGAGGTGGTAGAAGATGGAGTGTCTCCACGCTGCTTTGTTTTGGTCACTTATGTGCATGAGGCGAGTGGTGTTACGGGTTAAACCAAACTCAGGTGATATTTTACACTAAACCGAAAACCCACAACACTCATAATGTAATAAAAGGGAGATCTGCACCACAAAAAAGATGAACTCTAAACCAAAACGTAACAGCTTATCCCAACGCAAGAAGCTGTTAGCGAAGATGCTAACAGTAGCTTTACCAACGTTAAGTTCAAGTTACCAAGTTTAAATAAACCAAAAACACCCAGCAGCAAACAGTCCAGCACGGAGGAGAGACTGCTACCACCAAAACAGCTCTCCTACTGTCTGAAAGAAGCTCCTTTATGAAGGGAGAAGCGCTCCCGGTGATTTTCTACATCTGCGATAGACACGAAGCAGCGCATCTGACCCCGGAAGTTGTTGTCCGTTGCCGGGAGACGAAGGGGCAAAACAGGAAAATAATCTAGTAGTGGACGGACGTTGTTCCGGGTCTTCGGTATTTGGCGGCGATGTTAGTGAAGGCGGAGAAGAGGGCGAACTAGAGGAAAAACAGGCAGATTCCTCCTCTATTTACAAACTCCTGGGGATGCAACAAGTGGGCGCGGTGCGTCGACTTCCGGATCTGACGTCGACAAATTTTTAGAATCGATCCGTCGACTTCGTCGAGGCTTCGCTACAGCCCTAATGTAACCTCATAACAAGTAGAGCTGGGCAGTATGGTTTAAGAATAAAATAAACGTTTCCTTAGAAATATTAGAAAAATAAGTGTTAAACTCTGCATTCTGGTGCATTTAGACTGCAGTTTTGGCCACTGTTTTTTCTTTTGTCCGTCTGAAAATTAACGTAGTTCCAGCTGTTGTTGTGAGTGAATTATTTCATTTTTCATTCTGTCAGACAGAGGGCAGAGTATTGTTCCTGTTAGTGTTTAGTGTGAGATGATAGTAAATATTCCCTTTCTTTCTCCAACAACTTTACCTGATAGTAAGCTAACTTTAGGCAAACCTGCAGCACAACAAATATTTTCAAATAAGACTCACAAACCTGAGTCAACACCAGTCTCATCAAAGCTGTGGTTCTGTCGCGGTACTTTTGGTCTAAAAACGTCCTTATGTCCATCTTCACTCATGCGTTTCAGGCAGAGAGTGTAGAAGAAGCCGGCTGCTGAAGGGCTTCTTCTTCAGTGGTGGAGGCTCAGGCAGGCTGTATACAAACTACTGCCAGCTGCTCCCTCTCTGTTGGACTTTGGTACTGCATGTTAGTCTAATGAGCTTTGAAAGAAACAGACGTACTGCATGTTACTTCCGCGATTTAGATCCGGGGCTTCCTATGAAACATCCGGGGCTTCAGCCCAAGTAGCCGGGCCTAACGCCGCCCCTGCTGTCAGAAACAGATTTTTCTGATCGTTGGTCAGCGTTGTTGGCTGATGTACTTTAACATATTCTGATCAGAGTCAGATCAACTCAGGCTGAAAATTCACAGCTTTAGTCTTGTATTAAATCTGTTTACACATCTCTACCCATATGAATAAGATAATATATCCTACATTCATATAATTAAATAAAAATAAAACATTACTGACACATAAACAGCTTTTTTATAATTAAAACGTCCACGCTGGCTGGTAATCACCTGGATCTGGCTAATGGGGAGCCCAAGTCTCCTCCCCTTCTGGCTGGCTCATGTGTCCCAATCAAAAAACACCCCAGAATGTTAGAGAACTGGGCTATAAAAGTTATTTTCTTGTCTTTCTGGGCTTTGCCTTACGCCCAGAGTCACATCTGTCAGACCTTTCTAATCCTAGAGTTTCACCGTCTATCAGATTTTCTATCAGAAGCTACTGCAGGAGATAGCGGTAGGAGACTATGTTCATGTTCAGCCTGCATGAAACACTCAGTGACACGTTAGAATCAGAAATAATCGTCTCGTCTCGTCTTCCTCCGCTTATCCGGGTCCGGGTCGCGGGGGCAGCATCCCAACTAGGGAGCTCCAGGCCGTCCTCTCCCCGGCCTTGTCCACCAGCTCCTCCGGCAGGACCCCAAGGCGTTCCCGGACCAGATTGGAGATGTAACCTCTCCAACGTGTCCTGGGTCGACCCGGGGGCCTTCTGCCGGCAGGACATGCCCGAAACACCTCCCCGGGGAGGCGTCCAGGAGGCATCCTGACCAGATGCCCAAACCACCTCAACTGGCTCCTTTCGATCCGGAGGAGCAGCGGTTCTACTCCGAGTCCCTCCCGAATGTCCGAGCTCCTCACCCTATCTCTAAGGCTGAGCCCGGCCACCCTACGGAGGAAACTCATTTCGGCCGCTTGTATCCGCGATCTCGTTCTTTCGGTCATTACCCAAACCTCATGACCATAGGTGAGGATTGGGACGTAGATCGACCGGTAAATCGAGAGCCTGGCTTTCTGGCTCAGCTCCCTCTTCACCACGACAGATCGGCTCAGCGTCCGCATCACTGCAGACGCCGAACCAATCCGCCTGTCGATCTCCCGATCCCTCCTACCCTCACTCGTGAACAAGACCCCGAGATACTTAAACTCCTCCACTTGAGGTAGGACCTCTCCCCCGACCCGGAGGTGGCAAGCCACCCTTTTCCGGTCGAGAACCATGGTCTCAGATTTGGAGGTGCTGATCCTCATCCCAGCCGCTTCACATTCGGCCGCGAACCTACCCAGCAAGAGCTGAAGGTCAGAGCTGGATGAAGCTAGGAGGACCACATCATCCGCAAAAAGCAGAGACGAGAGACGAGATTCTCCTGCCACCAAACTCGACACACTCCACACCACATTAAATGTATTTTTTCAGTGAAGTTGACCTACAACAGATTTGTTAGATTTCCAAAATGTGTCCCCTGCAATATTAAACTCGTTCCTACGCCCTTGCAGCCGACCACCAGTCCTGAGATACTTCCGGGTCACGACTGTTTTGTTGGCATCTAATGAGACCCAAAACGGGGTCGTGATGGTTCAGCTTTTATTCTGAAAGGAACCGTTGCAGCAGGTGGAACAGCAACAGATTTTATCCAGCTTGTCGTTGGTTCTTTCGGCTGAAGAGGAAAGTTACGGATTGGCCTCTCCGACAACTTCTCTATAACGCTTTGAACTGGCGTTAAAGATGGCGTGGGCATAGTTTTATACTTCGGATGTTTTGGTTCATGGTCGAATGAAAAGATGACAGATTTACCAAACACCACCAAAACCACGCCTCCGTCAGATCTGTCAGATTCTGATTGGATCAGTAAAACAATGTGTCATGTCTTAACGCTACGTGAGATCAGTCCTAGTGGAACATTTAAAGTCATATTACTTATTATATTCTATAGGATTATAATAAAGTAATTAATATTTTGATTTCACAGATTGGTCACATCTTATTATTGACTAACACTTTGTTTGATTAGCTTTATTAAAATAGAGTTCTTTGATTTATTAAAAGGAGAGAGTCCTTTCTTCATTCTTCTTTTGAGCTGGAAAGAAGCAGTTTAGAAGCAAATGCATGAGACCTTGAGGCCATATCTCATGCAGACTAGTTCTGTGTCAGAGGAGAGGGGGAAATGACTTTTGGTGGAAAACAGTCATTTCATTCTGTTACAGTTTCTTATTTGTGCACCAATTGGGTCCGAATGTTTCCTTCCAGTGCATCCAGGAAACATTTTATTCTGACTGTCAAAACTAAACAAATGAGGCAGAGCTCAGAGAAAACACTGAGTTTGGTTAAAGAAAAACACAAATATCCTCTTTAATTTTCTCATTTTCATTGTTGAAACTCTTGCAAACCCTGTAAAAAGAGCAGGACAAATAGTCTACTTTTCAATACGAGGCTTTGATTACAGATTATGCTTGAATAAAACAACTGCATGAGTAGAATTATCAGTTAAATAAAATAAGGAATGTCGTTAGTAAGTTTTATCGAAGTGTTTGCTCACTTTCCTTTATAACCTGTATATTCATGCAGATCGTTTATTCAAAGCAGCATCATCGTCCTCCTACATCCTGCAGCCACTCAGATAAAACTTTGCACTTATCAGATAAATAACAGCACTCGTTACTTCATTTACATCTGAGTTGCATCTCATAACTGCTTTCTTCCCACCTGGGTCATAACCTTTAGGTCTTCGGTTGGTACCTGTTAGGCTCGTTTTTTTTATTGGTGGAGCGCCGACGTGCGTGTGATCTCCTGAGCAGCACGACACTTCTCCACATCTCAAACCCAAACGCAGCCTGACGTTATATCAGAATTGGACTTGTTTTCTTGTAATAACAGCTGACAGTTCTGCCTCTCACGTCGACTGTCCCCTCACAAATTAACTCGACACACACAGGAATACAGTGTTCTGAGAAGTGGATGCTGTTGACCCAGAAGTGCTCACATGTCTCCTGCACAAAAACTCAAAAGAACCAAAAAATAAAAAAATCATAAAAATGCCGTCATTAGAAGAGGAACAAAGACAACCCCAATTTCAGTTCTGAAACTTAATCCATCTGTTTGTCTTCTTTGATGCATCTGGTTACCTTTTTTTTCTGCCTCACTTAACTGTTTTCACTCCGTGACAGTTGTGGTAAATTATGTTTTTCTGAAACTTGAGCGCTCGGGAAGAAGCAAAAATGTTACCGGATGCACAGCCGAGTCGCTCATCAGTCGTGTGGAGAAGAGAGAATCTGTTTTCTTTGTCAGTCTCAGCTCTGTAATCACTTCCAGGAATAAGACATACTTTATGGAAAGAGGAGATCAAATTAACTCTAAATATAGAGAAGTGGATCCTTGCTGAGGGAAAAACGGTAAAAACGGGTTAGTAAGTGTATCAGCACACCAAAAATCTCTGCATACTAATGATGTTATTACTTTATTTTTTATTTCAAATAAAGACATGTTTTAACAACTTGAAGGGCTGAAATATTGATTTGTGCATTGTTCTGAATCACTTTATATAAAGTATATCCCCTCACAAGCTGAATAAGGAAGTCCAAACAGTCGTAACAAATATTTTTGTGTAACTTGTGTCCAGGTAAAGGTCTGCATAGCTCGTGCCTCGTAGTCTAGAAATCTAGACCAGTTGTAACAGTAGCAAAAGTTTTAGTTCTGCAGGTTGATCTAGTCACACTCACTATTAGCGATGGGTACCGAATTCGGTACTTTTTTAAGGTACCGACCGAATTCCACAGTACCGACTGAGCACCGATTCACGTCATTTGAAACGGTGCCTCGTTTCGGTACCCATCCTCCATAACGAGAACTTGCCTAGACAGCTGCGCATGCGCAAGGGCGTTATGTCATCGGTCGCTGCGAGCGAGTCGTAAACAGAGCAGCATGGTAGAAGGAACGCACGCTAAAGCTTGGGTCCACTTCACTAAATGTGATGGGTAACTGGGTGATGATGAAACCAGCGACAACGATCTAAGTGAGACATCCTCATCTTAATCTGCTCCGGTAGGTAAATAAAATGTTTAAGATAACGTTAACTTGATATGTTAGCTTCTACTGCCACCATTGTTATCAGCTAATGGTGCGTTCACTTTCTCCTCGGAAATTCTAACTTCCCAATAGGAAAAATCAGATGAAAAAGGACGGCAAAAGGAATGAAGATACACAGTAAATTTAGTTCACAGTAAAGATGTTTGCTTCAGTTTAATTATCAGCTTATAAAACTACAAGGACGATGTTAAAATACAAACAGTTGTATGTTATTTATTGTGATATTTATCAAATATGGTTATACATTGAGAAAAAATATATATTTAATTATAAAAGATAATTAAAATATTAAACACTCAAAAGTATCTAAAATTGGTACCGTTAAGTACCGGTTTAAATTCCTAGGTACCGGGAATTAGTACAGAATCGATTCAAATGTCAAAGGCACCCATCCCTACTCACTGTAGCCTCAGCAGGTCGACCTTTGGCCCAAACAGTTTTGGTTATTGGTCAAAAATGGCGTCGGTTCATCAACGGTGCTTATTTAAAACAACTTTGGCATCAGTTTTGGCCAATTTAGACTTGAGCTTTTCTTTAACTCTGATGACCCTTGAGGTCCACGTGGCAGGGGTGAGGTGGTGCTCACTCCTCACCCCTGCCACGTGGACCCAAGGGATAAACCATCAATCCTGCTCAATGGTCAACTTTCCTCGCGGGGTCACCCATAAAGACAGTGGGAGGGTTAAGACCTGAACAGATAGAGGTACTTCTTCTACCTCTTCTGCGGTGAATGGCAGATTGATGAAAGCGTTAGGTTGTCCGTTGCTTTGATTGGTCCTAGCGCTGTCCAGTTCTGTGTGGAGACAGTTTGAAAGACAACGATAGGTTCTGCCCCACGGCTGAGCTCTGTCTATGGGTCGTGGTCAGACTGTATACATACGTATTGGCTCGCCAGACAACGTACATCTGGGATTTGGCCATTTTCACAAATGTTTAGCTAAAGGGAGAATTAAGTTAGCAAGTTATTCCAGAAATATGTGTTTGGGAGGGAAAAGCTGCTGCAGAAGGAGTCAGTAGGTGTCTTGATGGTGGAATAAAGCAAGAGATGATCCGACAGATTAAAGATTCCTCTTGGAGTGTTGCTCTAGTCTGAAGCATCTATGGTCCAACCATCACCTATGCTCATGGGATTTGGATTATGATCAAAACATAGTTGGTTTCCTTCTTCTGGAGGAGAACCCGGGGCCGACCCAGAACTTGCTGTAAAGATTTTAAATGATGAAATTTGCTGGGTTCCTTATAAAGGAAACTTTTACTGATTGGCTTAATGAACCGACCTGTATTGGAATGTTTATTATGTGAAGCGCCTCGAGACGACTCTTGTCGTGATTTGGCGCTTTATAAATAAACTTGAATTGAATTGAAATGTAAATCTGTTCTGGGTTGGGGGAATGCTTTGGGATACTCCAGGAACAGCTGTAGAGCATCACTGATAGGAAGGACATCTGGGATTATTTCCTGGATCTGAAAACTTCACGACCAATCTTGGATAAGCAAAAGAAGATGGGTAGATAGATGGAAAGATTACAACATCTCTAAGAAATGCAACTCTTAGAAGATTTAAAAAAAGATGAGTTCTTAATGCACAAGATCCAAAGTTGGTCTTGCTCAGACGTTTATCACGATCAGGCTCTTCCTTTGCTAAAGAGACGACTTGCTTCCAGTGTAAAACAGGTAGAATGTGTGTGTAGGTGTTCAGATTGGTCCCAGGTTGAATGTGGGCGTTTGTCAGTCTAACAAACACAACTGTGCAAGACCGTCTGCTTGTTAACGGTAAACTGTTGTGCCATTAGATGTTTCGATAGCAACCTTTGAAACTACAGACATCTGTGTGTGTGTGTGTGTGTGTGTGTGTGTGTGTGTGCGTGTGTGCACATGCGTGTGTGTGTGTGTGTGTGTGTGTGTGTGTGTGTGTGTTGGGAGAAATGGCTCCATCTGTTTGCATTGTTTCTGTCCTTGATTGCATCGCTTCCAGCAGAGTTGAGTTCCAGGACTGTTTTGGTTTGGATCACCCGCCTACACACACACACACACACACACACACACACACACACACACACACACACACACACACACACACACACACACACACACACACACACACACGCACGCACACACACACACACACACACACACACACACACAGTGAGGTGTGTTTTGGGGGAGTAAAACAGAAGCAGAGGAGCTCTGAAAAGGTGCTGATTGCTTTAGTTCTACATGAGACTTTTTCTCATCTCCAACCTGCTGAACATTCAAGGAAAGCAGAAGATATTTGAATCTCTTTTTATGAAACACAAACCGTCACAGTGACATGAAACTAGAAAGTATATTCCAGAAAACTGTCCAAAAGCAGAACATGAAAGAACAGTTTACAAGTTTTGCCATTCTAATATTTTACAAGACAGCATTTTAGTACTTTTCATTTACAAAAGATAATTAGTTTTTTTCTCTTTATTTCTATTCAGAATGTAATTTCTTGAAACCGAGTGTGTATTGCTGTCAACTAAGTGCATGTGTGTGAAAGAGGTCCACGTGTGTCAGACCCCAGAGATCTGTGAGACATTATGCAGAGACGAGGGCAAAAGGTTAATAAACACACACACACTCATTCAGAGGAGCACGTTTGCACACGCACAGAGAGGAAACACTCGACAGACATCACACACACGCATTACAGCATGGCTTTGGGTTTTTCTTCATGCTTGTGAATGTATAACGTATATACTACATTATATAGTATAATGTATGTTGCAGGATTTGTTCGTATTATTCAAAAGAAAGCATTTTTTTTCTCAGTGAATTGGAATTCCAAACAAAATGCTTATTAAGAGCTACGAGACCTCCCTGGAGGTCAAAGTGCTGGCTTTAACCACACAGACTCACTGTTTAGCTCCACTACATTCACAAAAACAGCGCAGACCAATCGTCTTGTGAACTGCACAGCAGATTCTTTGCGGATGAGTTGTGGCTGCAGCCCCGACATGCAACGTGAAATGAACGGTTTATTCCATTCCATTCCATTCCATTTATTTGATAAAGCACATTTAAAAACAGCATGTGAGCTGACCAAAGTGCTGTACAGGGGTAAAAACATATAAGGTTAAAAGAATAATATAAAAGAATAAAACAACTAGAGCAAAACACAAAGAACCAACAATGAGAAGTCAATAAAATCAGTAAAAGAACAGTGTAAATAAACCATCGATAAAATAGCTAGGTAGTAAAAGCAAGAGAATAAAAGTAAGTCTTTAAGTGAGACTTAAAAACCCCAATGGAGGAGGAGAGTCTGATATGCAGCGGGAGATCATTCCAGAGTTTTGGAGCGCAGACAGAAAAAGCTCGTTCACCACGGGTTTTGCAGCGTTGACGGGGAATCTTTAATAGGTGTAGGTCACCTGAACGGAGAGTCCTGCCTGGCACATAAGGAGTGAGTAACTCGGATATGTAGGGTGGTGCTAAGCCATTCAGTGCCTTAAAAACAAACAATAAAATTTTAAAACGTATACGGTAGTGCACAGGAAGCCAGTGAAGTCTTGCTAAAATGGGAGTGATGTGCTGCCGACGGCCAGTATTGGTCAGAAATCTTGCTGTCGCATTTTGTATCAGCTGAAGGCGAGATAATGCGGCTTTTGAAATGCCAAACAGAATTGCATTGGAGTAGTCCAACCTTGAGGTGATGAAAGCGTGAATGGTTGTCTCGAGGTGGCGCCGATTCAGAATGGGTTTTAGTTTGGAAAGACGTCTCAGCTGATAAAAACATGATTTAACCATTTGATTAACGTGAGGGTCCATTTTTAGAGCCACATCCATTTTAATTCCAAGATTAACAATTGTTTGACTAATTTTAAAAGGAAGAGCAGAAAAATCAGGAGCGGAGGAAGACAAGCCATTAGGAGTAAAAACAATAAACTCGGTCTTAAAATCATTCAGGAGCAGAAAATTTGCTGACAGCCAGTCCTTAACCTCACTCAGGCAGTCAAGGAGCGGCTGGATGGAGGTAAAAGCCTTCAATGGAACATAAATCTGGCAGTCGTCCGCATAAAGATGAAAGTTAATGTTAAACTTCCTGAAGATTAGTCCCAGTGGAATAATATAAATGCTAAATAAAAGGGGGCCGAGGATAGACCCCTGTGGAACGCCCCAAGGAAGAGCAGCAGAGGGAGATGAACAGTCGTCCATTCTAACTCTAATAGACCTGTTATCAAAGTAGGAGCAGAACCAGTCAAGCGCGGATCCCTTAATACCGACCAAATTCTCAAGGCGGGACAATAAAATGTCATGGTCAACTGTGTCAAATGCAGCTGAGAGGTCCAACATTACCAGGGCAACATGGGAACTGGAATCAGTGGCTAAAATAATGTCATTAAAAACCCTGATGTGAGCGGATTCTGTGCTGTGATATTGTCTAAAACCAGACTGGAATTTATCCAATAGTTTATAGTTTATCAATGCAGCCGTAGTGTTTATTCTGCTAGCAGCAACCGCACGGGCTGTTTAATAATTCTGGCAGAGGATGTTTTCTCCATCACAAATCCAACCAGACCTGAAAGCTACCGTGTTAGCAGATGGAGGGGAATTTAGAAACATCAGCGTCATTAAAACTGCTTCCATGCATTTTGTTTTCCTCTTTAACCCTCCGGAGGCACGCGTTGCAGATTTGCAACGTTAAAACCTACCTACCTGGTTACTCCACACCAGGGGCGGCGTTGGGCCCGGCTACTTGGGCTCAAGCCACGAATGTCTTATGAAAAGCCCCAGATCTAAAACGTGGAAGTAACATGCAGTACCAAAGTCCAACAGAGAGGGAGCAGCTGGCAGTAGTTTGTATACAGCCTGCCTGAGCGTCCACCACTGAAGAAGAAGCCCTTCAGCAGCCGTCTTCTTCTGCAGTCTCTGCCTGAAACGCATGAGTGAAGATGGACATAAGGGTGGTTTTTAGACAAAAAGTACAACAACAGAACCCCAGCTTTGATGAGACTGGTGTTGACTCAGGTTTGTGAGTCTTATTTGAAAATATTCGTTGTGCTGCTGGTTTGCCTAAAGTTAGCTTACTATCAGGTAAAGTTGTTGGAGAAAGAAAGGGAATATTTACTATCATCTCACACTAAACACTAACAGGAACAATACTCTGCCCTGAAAATGCTTAATATGTAGCTTCAGATTAAAAATGATGTGGTACAAGACAAATATATATGATGTTGACTAGTGCGTGTCACGTGTGTGTGTGTGTGTGTGTGCGCGTGTGTTAAGCCCCAGATCTTCTTCAGTCCTAAATCCGCCCCTGCTCCATTCATGAGCATTTTTTAACTCAGAAGTACCCCTGAAGGACTTAGTTGTTCGCCCTTTTATCAGAACTTACTTAGAGCCTGAGAGGGTTGAACAGCTGCTTAAGGGTTAAAGTGCAGGAATGTGACATGTGGCTGTGTCACGCAACAATGTTAATTCTCTAAAGGATGGGTGTATTTTTTTTTTATTTTTTTTTTACCTATTAAAGAAGAACAATGAAATAGTCACAGCAACAGGGATGCGAGGAGCCAAAACAGCTGGAAGCATGCAGAACTCTGTGCAAAGTGAGGAAAATTGAAGAAATGTGTGCAAGTCAATTCCACTCTTGCATAGTCGGCGTAAAAACCGAGCAAACATATTTTCTTCATTATTCTTATAGTGTGCAAATGTGTTTATACATCACGCAGCACAATTCCAGGATTTTTCCTTCTTTTGTAAATTGAGGTTAGTTTGAAGTAGATTTTTGGGTATTTTGCTAAAGCCACACTTTAGCTGTAACATCAACGAAGCTGCTTTGAGTTTTCTGAACATAAAACAATATTTTTGGGCAACGCAGCTGTTTTTGTTGTGCTCTGATAAGCCTTGATGACAGATCAAACTGCACCAGTCCAACCCCACTACCTGCAGCTCTCCAGCTGCATTAGCTTCGAACCACTGGTTGGCTCTCACTCCCAGTATGATTCAGTGTGACACACGTAGCTGAGCAAACTGGTGTTTGAAATCCAGACTTGTGGTCAGTTCCAACTCAGACTCTGATATTATTTGTGTCAACCAGCTGATCCTAGATCAGTATTTGAGCCATCCTGTTGCACGACGGCCACGATCTGTTCAGAAAACATTTAGAGCTATTGGCTAATAGATTACACCACAATGCACACATTTTGTTTCTTGACTGTCAGTCGTGAGGCTTAGATGTTAAAGCTTTAGCTAAAAAGCAAACCTGTAGGTTTTATTTTCAGAACTGCCTCATGTTTCACACATGTTTGACTTCCTGTCTGGTCCGATCTAACTGCTGCGCTTGATGCTCTTTGGAAGCGTAGCACATAAAAAATAGAGATGAAACTTAAATGAAGCGGAGTGATACACTACGCTTTTGGGACGCGTCATTCCACGGCCAGTGGAAAACGGCACCCATTTGCATCCACAGCTGATCAAGGCTTAGCTGATAGAGGAACCAGATCCAGGGGTGTAAAGCTTGGTTTATGCTTGATGCATTTACTTTCCGCTTGGTGATGCGGCTCGCGGACGGAACGCGCTTCACAACTTGCAGCGTTTATGGTTCATGCGGCTCGTCTCTGCGGTGAGCCAATATTCTCCCAAACTGTAGGGGGCAGCATGGAGCTCTACGGCATGCATCCAACAGTACACCATAGTAGAAGTAAAAATGACTGTTGTTTACAACATGGCATTCCAGCATTTTTTAACAGTGTCCTCGTCTTTTCCGACAGTGCGAGCTATTTCTGTCCAAGAATTATTAACAACATGTTGATCACGGTGATCTCTGAGAGCTGAATCATACAAATGTCTGTATTTACGAACCTCTGCCATACTAGTTCTTGCCAGTCCGCCATGTTTTTCCGCGTCCGACCATCCGCGTGGTTAGAAAATTTCCTAGGTGCATGGTGCGGAAAGTTTGGGCCGTGCGGAGGCGCGGTGGAGGGGCGTGGTTGTTAAAATGATGCAATTTTGCTGCGCGGAGCCGTGCGAACTTCGCGGACGCGTCAAGCATAAACCAGCCTTAACCCAGACCTCTCCAGCTTCTCCTGGGGAATCCGGATGTTTTTTCTGGTCAGAGGATACACAATCCATGCAGTAAGTTCTGGGTGCAGCTCAGGCTCTCCTCCCAGTGCCTGGAAAACCTCCAGAGGAAGACAAGTAGAAGGTTCCACCAGGTTTCCAAACCAGCTCAGCTGGCTCTCTTTGATATGCAGGAGAAAGCGACTTTACCCCGAGCTTTCCCCAGATGACAGAACTCCTCGCTGACCGCGGCCACCTTACAGGGACTTGTTTCCAGGATCAAGAACGATCTGATTTAGATGTTCACTGTTGCTGCTTGGGTCATTGGAGAAGATGAAAAGCAACCAGACTGGATTATTTACAAGCCTGATGATCGTACTTTGGCAGCAGAGTTATTTGCAAAGATGAATTTCATTTAACACAATGAGTGAGGAAACTTTTTTACATTTCTAACACTTTTGTAAATGAGCTAAAAATAATTTCCCATTATGATAATGAGGAAAATGAATTCCCTCATTACCATCATAAATTACTTCTCCAACAAACTCGAGCAGATTCGCACACCTAACACTTGTGTGCTTGTGAGTAAAACACGGTAACTGATACCTGCAGCATCTTGTATCTGTGTTTTTGCTCTCAGGCACCAGAAGTTACTCTTTGCCTGTACATTTGATGCGGATGAAATACTGGATCAAATCCAATCACATCAAAGACTTCTTATGTAAGCCGAGGAACGGCAACCATGAAGGCCGTGTTCACACACACCAGCATCCCGATCTTCAGAGGAACTTATCTAGGACTCTATTCTTTTTTAGGATTTTTTAATGGAGACGGTGCGCTTGTTGGCCGGATTCCTCGGCTCTATCTTACTCTGACAGTGCTTAAAGGGACTTTACGGAGTTGCGAATTTTTATGCTCGCGATTGCCCCCTCAGGCCAAAAGCGTAACGGCAGCTTCAATAGTAGGCTCGTGCACGAGGCGCGCATGCTGTACGTGCACACTCCTTAACGAAAATAACAGCTGAGACAGTCCCGTGTGTGTGTGTGTGTGTGTGTGTGTGTGTGTGTGTGTGTGTGTGTGGCCCGGAGGACAGAGGACAGGAGAACGCGCAGCTAATTAATTAAATAATTTGGTTCTGTACCTTTCTCTTCAGCACAGCCGACAAAGGTTTATGATGGGTCAGTCCTCCTGCATGCTCAGATCATTCCCTTCCCTTGCTTGAAAAATTGTTCCAAAATGAAAGTTGAACCCACATCTTTTTTATCTGTGAATTCAATGCCGTTCGGCGAGTCTCAAATAAAAATTTGGGCATCTTACTGTAAAAAATATACCATTAATGTAAAAACGAAACTCTAAATGAACTATGTTCACATCCAGAATCAAACCCAGGTCTTCTGCATGGGAGTCAGACGTCTTACTAGGTGAGCTACACTCTACTAACATTCATAGTATCTGTAATATTTATATCCTTGATGACAGCTGAAACAACGTCAAACCAAAGAACGGTTCGGAGTGAAAATGGCTATTTTGTTGCTAATTTGCAGGAAATATCTAGAAGAAAGTTCTACAGAAAGTAGCTAAGGGTCCTCAGAAATGTAGCTAGCTTTGTCACTAGGCGTTAGGAACAGCGACAAAGTGGCACTATCTCTCTCTCTGCTGCTAAAGCTACGGATAGCAAATGCTACGGGCGATGCCTGAGCGTGAACGCGCATGAAGCAGCCTGCTCGACCCGAGCATCTCTCTTTTTCTGTGATTTTACAGAAAAACAGGCAATCACAGTAAAAATGCCAGGGCTCATTGTACAGGACCAGGGCATTGCAGGAGAATGTATGAAGAAGACATTTATTATTTCTATACATGTTTTGGCTGTCAAACTTCCATAATGTCCCTTTAAAGTATCGTCAAAGAAAGGAGGAAGAAAATTTAAAAAAAGTCTATTTGTGTGTTCAAAGTCATCAGGTGTTTTTTGGGTTATTTCTATTTTAGCAAACAAACAGACAACTTGTGGGAACCAGACGTTGGATGCAGGCCTGACCAACCAGAGAGGTGTTTTCATTTCCCTCAGGTCAGCTGATGCATCGGCTCCCTCCATTCCCAACTGCTCCACCGGCGGACGAACAGACGTGTCGGTGTCTGAGTGATTCTGATGCGACGGGCATGACGAACACGATACATCTTATCACATGCTTCTCCTCAGCGGATTAACAGGCAGACTTCAATGACGTTTATGCCAATGCTCCTGTGGGGACTGGCTTTGTGCAGGCAACGGGAAAATTCAATCACCGCCTAAAGGATGGAAACTGGCGGAATGAAACGCTATGCTGGTTCCATTTCCGAGTTAACCACTGTTTTTCAAGGCTGCAAATGAGCAAAAATAGCTGGAGTGCAACTTTTCAATCTGTTCTACTTACATTTCTGAATATCTGAAAGGGAACAAATCATGACAGGGTAGCTTTAGGACACAAGATGAGCTCATTTCAAGTTTGCAAAGGTTAACGTTCATGTTGCTTGGGTCAATTAGAAGTTGTGTTTACAACATTTATGTTCAGATGGCCTTTCTAGCCTTTCTCACAGCCTTTCTGCAGTCTTCTTTCAGAGTAAATAAAAAAAACTCACCCCAGTTTAAAGACGGCAAGCGTGTAGCGTAAATCTGTTCTCTTTTTATGGCGATTGAAACAGAGCCTTAAATTTTACTGACCGCCTTTTGCTTGTTTTCCTTTTTTGGTCAAAGCGCAGCAGAAATAAGTGATTTTCTCATGGAGCCATGCTGATAACATGTAATGCAAGTAAGCTGCATTTTCTAAAGACCTTTCAGTGCCAGACTATTATCTTTTGTACAAACGGCTCGCTTATATCATCCCCTCCTTTTCTCACGTTTTCCATTTGCACCCCCCCCCCCCCCCCAACAGAATAACGATGTGTTTGTCTTCTCAGACAGCGCGCGACGATAAGGAGAGAAAATGTAAAAGACGGAGAGCTGCATGTGTGGCTGGCATGCATGACTTTGGATTTCTAAATTTATTTTGGTGCACAGCTTGCCCACTAGCAGACATCTGTTCGTGCTTTTCTTCCTCAGAAGATCTTACCTTGTTGATGGGTATCTCATAGAAACATCTGCCTGGAAACAGTCCAATCCCAGGCTCAGGAGCGCGATTGTCAATCACACTTGAGGACGGTTTCCCGAGTTTCCCCAGGATCCGGGGGGAGGAGAGTGATGCCTTAATTTCATCACAAGATTCACCAGTATGGGAATATAAAAGGAAGTGTTGGGATATAGAGGAGCCTTTCAGCACAGTTTGTCCAAACTCACGTGGTTTCTGTCTTGTGTACAGAAATCTGCACAGCTGCCAAAACTCATGATCTGATCTCAAGGTGTGTTTGGAGGTTTTGTTATTGAGAACAGCATCCCTTCAGTTAGCCACCGTGTGGAAGCTCATTTCATTTGATTTATCATGGACTATTTCAGGATTCAACACAGCCTAGGTGCTGTATTTCCTGTTTATTGGGCGCTGGACCATGTGACCTGAGTTATGCGCAGTTGTTTGTTTCTCTGAGTTCCGAGAACTCCATCTGTGGAACGCGATTTGTCCAAATTTCATGTCAACATCTTGACAAGAGGAACTCGTTTTCCATCACTTGATTACTGAGCGGCTATGATGACACTGTCGCTGCATGTGGTAAACGGCCGGTATTTGTATAGCGCCATCTTGGGCTTCTACAACCCCCCCAAGGCGCTTTACAACACAATCAGTTGTTCACCCACTCACACACATTCACTCGCTGGTGGGGATGAGCTACGATGTAGCCACATCTACCCTGGGGTGCACTGACGGGGGCGAGGCTGCCGGGCACTGGCGCCACCGGTACCTCCGACCACCACCAGCAGGCGAGGAGGGTTAAGTGTCTTCCCCAAGGACACAACAACATGTCTAAATAGTTCACATAGAAAATTATATTTTATTCCTACTTTTATTTTCAAGAAACAAAAATGCTTTCCAAATACTTTTGTGGTGTTGAAAATTCACCAACGAGCTGTTTTCTTCCCTCTCTTCGTCTAAGATTGGATAAATCTTTCTAAGCTTAGAAAGAAAGAAAGAAAGAAAGAAAGAAAGAAAGAAAAACATTCATGCTGCGTTCCATTAACCCCAGAAGTCGGATGTGTGGTTGATGTCAGAGTAGCAAGGTGAAAAAAATGGAAGTATTTTCTAACAGTTATACTCAATTTGCAATTGATTGTTGTAAAATTGAAAGTGAAACTCTTCTTGCTGTGCTGAAATATCTCCCCAGCCTTTATTAGTGTCTACAAGAATGGTTCATCACTAAATCAAACAAGTCAGCTGTGTGCATGATCTAAGACATGCAGGAAACGTGCTGGAAGCTGACTGCAGCGCCAGGCGTGTCAGCTCCACTTTACTAACAGGGAGTGGCCCGCAACTCTGAAGTTACAAGTGCGGTATTCTGGCCACAGAGGGCGGTGGAGAGCTGAGTGGCATTTCATTACCCCTGTAAAAGGTCATTTTAGCACATACTAGCTCAAGAAAATGGTTTAAAAATAGCTACAAAACTTTTATAGCGTTCCTTTAATAGTTGACTTAATAAAATGATAATAATTGATCAACTGACATTTATTAAATAAATAGCGAAGGCTGCTTATTTCTTTCCATTTAATTACTGAAGCAACATGTTCACCACTAGAGGTCAGTGTGCTATATGTGCATCAGAAAACAGAACTATTGCCTTAAATGGACTGAAGTCGTTATTCGTCATTAAGGTAAACGCGTTAGTGTGGCTGAAGAGTTGAACTGTGACTGGTTAAGTCTGGTTCATGCTTCTCCGTCAGCTCCGCAAGCGACAGACACGCACGGATTGACGGAAGCGTTTTGCTCTCATACTTCGTCTCCTGGAGAGCGTTGCAAAGCAATTCCCCGCCAGGACAGCAGAGGGCGTAGCGCTGTTCTGTGGTATCCTGTCATGTATCGGTCCAAGATAGTGTGTTTATATTATGTTTTTTTTTTGTATATAAGAGACTTTTTAACACAGACAAATTTGTCTCTCATCCTTCTCCACCTCTTCATGCGCTTTCCACCTCTAAACCCGCCTTTCCTGTCATTTCTGTCCACAAATAAAACGCTTGCTGCGCATCTTTTCACTCCTCCAGTCACGGGGAATTAAACGTTCATGTTTTTAGAGTTTTTTCGCGAGGTATTCATCAAGCTCCTCAGTGTCTGCCTCTAGTTATTCTTGACTGTTTATGTTTTTGAGGGCGCAATGGTGGCGGTGTAGACGACAGTGGTGCCCTGACCAATCACAAGCTTGCGTTCTCCGTCTCGTTCGACGGATGTTTAAAAAAGTGGGCTTGACTCCGTACGTCCTTGCGTGCCTGCCGGGGCCCTACGCAAGAACGGATAATGGCGTTGCGTGTCTCCGCACTGACGCAGACGGAGAAGCATGAATCAGCCTTTAGACATTCGCCTTCTGGAAGTGACAAAAGCGTGAAAGTGGTTTTCTGATCATCACAAATGGGACCCAACGCCTCCCTACTTGACACTCAGCTTTAAGGGGAATGGATTTGGGTTTTAAACCACCAAATAGTTCCCGAGCGTAGCCGCTGCTGCAGCTCACTGCTCCCCACAGGGATGGGTCGAATGCAGAGAGGAATTTCACCAGTGTGTGATGGCAAATGGGAATTAAACAATATTTGCCACATCATAGAACAGTACATACCAAATTTCGTGCTGCAGCGTTGTTGTCCATTCCTTCGGCCCTTGTGCAGATCCTGTTTTCACTCTGTCTGCCTAACCCCTGCTAGCTTGTTTTTCCTATTTGTGTTGCTATAGGCTAACAGGAAGTATGCCAACATTGTTGGGCGCATGTTGCCACCGGAAGACCCAACCGTCTCCCGGTCTTTTTCCTTCCTAAGGCTAATGTAGAAAATAGAGGGTAGAGACAGTTTTCCTGTTCAGCATGCATGTGAAACTCAGAGTGAAAGTGTGTTCTGGTCAAGAACATTCAATGCAGAACTCAAAAATGTGGAATTGGAAACAAAGAGGATTTAGCGTTATGGGAATCATTTTTTCAGGAAAAGAATCTGTTGGTTAAAGAGCAAGTCACCCCTGCCAGATTCTTACTCAACTCCCACTTCCTGTTTGAAAAATGCAACAAATGCTGTTGCCTAGCAGACCGAGAGGGCGGAGCCGCTAACAAATACACACACACTCACGACATTGTGACATCATAATGTACCATCTAACATCATAGTGTACCTCTTAGCCAATAGCGATGGCAGATTTAAATTCAAATGCAGTGCTGAGTTTTTGCCTGACGACGGTGCATCGCTGACAGTTTTAGGCAGAATATTTAAATTTTAACTAAGATGCACTAAAGCGCAGAGTTATTGACTACATTTGTCTACAGCATCATCACACACTCATTTATATAGTTTATCAGCAAAAAAAAATGTTGATTTGGAGTGACTTGCTCTTTAAACATCTTCCATTTATTTTTCCTCCTCTTCAAAACCACTAATCATCTTTTCATTGTTATTACAGTGGAAGTGCCAGTATGCACAACACACGGCGTGCCATTACCACACATCTTCAAATGCATTTTTTATAACTTAAGGGTGTAGTTTTATCCCTGAGACCTACCGATCAACCTAAACAGGATGTGCCCACCTCTCGGCTATTGTTTCATCCTGCAACCTTCTGCAGGATAAAGCAGATATCGCTAACGGATGACTGAATGAATCATGCAGGGTGCATCAGAACTCCGTCCTGCATTATAACACAGGCCTGATTGCTACAAGTGTTGCTTGCTACAGGTCTTCCATCATAGTCGTGACTTTACCTCTCCTCAAACTTATCTGGAGTACTGTCGTTCCTCCCTGAGTGCAAGGGAATGAGAAATGCATGTATGAGTACTTGAATGTGAATTTGTGGCTGAATGCTCTGGTGCTTGCATACGCTCTGGTGCTTGTTTACCTTTGTGTGTTGTGAGCGTGTGTCTGACTGCTTTGGGACTAAGAGAGGAAGGGTGAGAGAGAAAATAAGGATGAAAGAAAGGAAGGAAGAAGAGAAAGATGGAGAGACAGCAGCAGGAGAGGAAACGAGAGGTAAACTAAAGCTGCGTGACGAGTGCATCGGGCCACAGAGCGCTGACTGGGAGCGACAGTCCAAACACAGATACGCCATGTCCAAGCAGACAGTGAAGGGTAGAGGAGATTTCCCTGGGGAGGCACGCCTAGGATGCTGGACACATTAACATGCGTGAATACACACCGAGACAGTGATCCAGCATATTTTTTTTAACTTTTCAGACAGCTGCAACTACACACAGTTAAACCATCACAAAAATAAAAGATTTGCAGCAAGATGACAAGTTTTTTTTGTGTCTCTGGTGGTTGAATATTTGCAAACTCCTTCAAATAGAAAGTTGATTTGCACATTTCATTTACATAATGCAACGAGCAGCATAAAACGTGAAACAAGAGGTGAGTGTCGTCCTGCTTCAACCTCAGCTATTGTCAAAATCCCCTCGTGCACATTTTCTTTAGCAAGGAAAAAAAAGACGAGGAACAAATATCAGTGTTGAGTCATGAATACTGGATATGGATGCAATGCTTACTGCTCCAGGGGCGTGTCCAGGGATTGGCCTGGGGTGGCACATGCCACCCTTAGAATCTGATTGGCCACCCCAGGTGCTGCCACACTAATTTCCCTTTAAAGAGCAAGTCACCCCCTACAAGCAACTTACCTCACTCCCTTTTCATGTTTGAAAAATGCAACAAATGCTGTTGCCTGGCAGACCGAGAGGGCGGAGCCACTAACAAACACACACACACAGGCATTGTGACATCATAATGTACCAGTTTACATCATAGCATACCTCTTAGCCAATAGCGGTGGCAGATTTAAATTCAAATGCAGTGCAGAGTTTTTACCTGACGACGGCGCAACACTGAGTTTTAGGCAGAATATTTAAATTTTAACTAAGATGCACTGAGGTACCAAATTATTGACGACACGTGTCTGCAGCACAATTAGACACACATTTATACAGTTTATCAGCAAAAAATGTTGATTTGGGGGTGACTTGCTCTTTAAGTAGGCTTTTCCTTGTCCACAAAAGACTTGGGGGTAAATCAATAAAAGCGTAACCATTGGTGCCACCCATGCACAAAGTTGTGCCTCACCTGGGCCACCCCATTTTAAAAGATCTGGATACGCCACTGCACTGCTCCCGGCAATCTCTTAAAATGTATTTTATGTGTGTGTGTGTGTGTGTGTGTGTGTGTGTGTGTGTGTGTGTGTGTGTGTGTGTGTGTGTGTGTGTGTGTGTGTGTGTGACGGCTGATTGACATTTTTAATACAAGCCCTGCTCACAAAGAGCTTGTATTAAACACAAAGGAAAGGCGGTTGAATAAACACCGCAGCTTCAGCGCTCACGAACAGAATGTGTGATGATTGAAATGTTGTGGATTATAATTACCGAGAAAGAATGAGGGGAAATCTATTTATACACTCCTGTTTCCTTTAAAAGAAGGAAAGCAGTGGAACGTGCGTTACGTCGGGTGAAACTCTGCGGGATGGGTGTGAGTGGCAAGGAGACGAAACAGTTCATTCAGGGGCGTTAAAATGACAACATTTCAATGTGACGCTCTAAAGGAGATCACGGCTGAAGATGAGAGCTAGACGCTATCACTTGGAAAGTCAAATCTTACACCTATAATATGCTGTCACCCACTCGGAGAGCTGTGAGGGGAGGAAAAAAAGAGTTGAAGAAACATTCTCTAGACAGTGTGACAAATTTAATGTTCCTTTTTGGCGGATTTTATTCCTAAGGGTCAGTTTAGGATGGGAAAGACTCAACCTTCAAGTTTCCTTGTGCTTTCCTTTGTTTATGTGTTTTTTTGTTGTTGCGATTTTCTCTTAGTAATGCGTCCTGCTCTTACAGTCAGTATTTAGAGTTCATGAGCTGAAAATTTGGGCGGAAACAAATGCTTTTCACACCTATTCTAAAACGTTTAGTCCTTTATTTTCTCGTATGTAAAGTTCTGTTGTGTTATTGAGGCGAAGTGAGGTCAGAAATGTGAACCAGTAAACGAGTCAATGACTCTGATTCTGACTGCAGGGCGATCTTTAGAGGAGAAATGTCACACAAGGTGCCTGAATTTCAGAGAAAAACAAGTGTTTTGGATGAAGAATGTGTTCCATCGACAAAAGAAGTTTAATCTATGGGCCTTTTCATTTTAAAACCTAAATTAACACAAACTTTGGCTATCTCTCTCTAATTGTCTAACTCCAAACTTTGACCCCAACCCAACCAGGGTGTTCTTTAATAAGTAATATGACTTAATCTAGTGCACTAGACATGCTGACTACACGTAATGTAAACGCACGACACATTGCTGTTACTGATCCAATCGGAACCTTCCTTTCTGAAACGCGGCATAGTCTCTGTGGCAGGGGCGGATTAAGGATTGAAGAAGGTTCGGGGCTTAACACACACGTGCGCGCGCACACACACACACACACGCACGCACACACACACTCACGCGCACGCACACACACATGACACACATTTGTCAACATCATATATATTTGTCTTGTACCACATAATTTTTAATCTGAAGCTACATAATAAGCATTTTCAGGGCAGAGTATTGTTCCTGTTAGTGTTTAGTGTGAGATGATAGTAAATATTCCCTTTCTTTCTCCAACAACTTTACCTGATAGTAATGGGCCTTTCCCATCTGTACCGGGTCGGCCCGGGCCGGGTAGCCCCAGTCGGCCCCAGCCTGGCCCGGGTGATTCCACACATCCTTGTCTTAAGCCCATGTGGGCTGATTCTACCCACCAATCAGAGGCTTGCTCTAATGGAAGGTGTGAATTTGCTGTCAGCAGTGGGTGTGTTGGCCCTGGTCGGCCTGAAGCAGACCCCCTCGAGAAGAGGGCTGAGAATGAGCCTTGGTTGGCCCGGAAAAATACCAGGCCAGCCAGATATGTAAACAACCTACGCTTACCGGCCCGGGCCGACCCGGTACAGATGGGAATGGCCCATAAGCTAACTTTAGGCCGGGAGCTTGGGGAGAAATTATGACACGTCTCTAAATAAAGTAAAATTTTCCAGTGCAGAGGAGACAACCCATAGAAGCACTGATTTGATCTCATTTCAGAGAAAGAAATGAACAGGTTAGATGCACCTAATAAATAAAATCACTAACATAAACTCAGGAATCTGTTTCTTTGCTTCACTGTTCTGGTGCTGAGAATATCACTAATGCGGATCAAAGGAGATCCACAGATGAATGCACCTCTTATTTATTATTTGGAAACTACATTTACTGCAGAGGCAGAGATTGTTTCTATTGATACACAGAATTTACAGAATCATTTTAATTTTAATAGGGGAAGACTGCAGGAGGGAGCGGTAAAATACAGGGGGTCCCCAGCAAAAACAAGAAACTTTACGAGTCTGATGAAACCCGCTGGTTTTCCATCAGGCAGTCACGGGGCAGCTCCAACGACCCAGTGGCTGTGCTGGGTTAATGATATCGAGCTCAGTCCGCTGTTGGTACAAGATCTGCTCGGGGTCCTTCGACTGCCGATGACGTCAAAGTACGACAAACCCACTCGGACAAAATACACTACACATCTATACTGTTGGAAAGAATTTAGCAGTTTCGTTATTAAAAAATGTTTCTTACGACGTAAGTTTGTGTTTATAATGGTATTTGTAAAATAAAACACTTTATTTTATTCATAATGTTGAACTCTTCTTCGAGCACATCCCTTGAAGGATCATAGGTATTAGCAACACCTGTGAAATAGAATTTGCAGGAAAGAAGTGTGTCCCGTTTATTTATTTTTTTCTTGAATACACTTTATTGACAGAGCACATAATACAAGTACAAAGAAATAACAAGCACAATGTCAGGGGGTTTCCATGGGAAAACAAAACAGTCTAACAAAGAATCACATGATATTAAACAGGGAACATAAGTTTATGGTTTTGACAGCTTTCAAATTTTGAGAATGTTTAGAAATAAATCATCTTAAACATTTTAAAGGTCTCCCTCTTCTCTCGTCTTTCAGTCAATACAAAGTGTTACATAATCCCTGCAATAAAAAGTTCCAATCTTCTGGTTAAATAACCCAGCGGTCCGTAAGATTGATTTCATATTCCCTATGGAATCTTTTGTCTCACGGGTCCTTAATTAGATGTAAATTAACCTCTTTTACACCCTTAATGCAAACCCTCTAACCATGATCCCCAACTCCACCCCACTGGCTCCCAAAGTTGGGGTTGGGACCCACTGTGGCTCTCCAGGAACTACACTGGTGTCTGAAATGATCTCCACAAATAAAAATAAAAATGAAAACCCAATGCTGAGGCTTTATTTCCAGTTTAACTTTTATAAAGCTCAACTAAAGTGTCAGTAATGTCTGGGGATGCATGTCTTAACAATTACCAAAACCAACCTAACCCTAACCTTTAAACCCGTAGCCTAATAGGACTTGTGCACATTTTTTGCCGACAGTATAATTTCTCTTAGATATTTGGACGGGAAAGGTAAGATGGAGGGTTTTCAGTTTGTTGTAGTCTGCAGGTTCATTGTCCCTCTGCACTAGGATGTGCCCCCCCAATCATCCCCAGAAATGAAAAAACATATTAGACCATGTCAAAAACAAATTGGCATTGTTGCACAATGAACTGGATGCATGATAGTAAGACAAAACCTTCCACCACCTCATCTGAAGGGAGGTTAAGGTTAGGTCTTTATGATGTTCGTATGAAGCTGGCAGGACTTTACTCCCAGTCACTATAAAGCAATGTCAAACTTATGAAATCTGTAAATTGGCAATATGTAGAAATGATTTCATGTATTTAGATTTTTGTTGCACTATAAGCAACTTCATTGGCCTCAGCAGGTGAGGTTTACTGAGAAACCGTGTGGTACTTCTTCGTTTTTTTAACACGATCACACACTTTGAGTTGCATTTGCATACTGAGTGGGAAAATAGGTTGTACAGATCTGCATTCTTGGACCCATCTTTGCTTGTAACCGGTAGAGGCCGTGTTGACTTAGCAGCCAGGAGAGAGCAGAGCACGTTTCAGCTAATAGAAGCTAACGGTTAGCATTTGCATCTCAACAACACGGTGGAACAGGTTCGTTCTTGTGTATTTGTGGACGTAAAACGTCAAAGTTGCATTTTTTTATTCTAGAAAGAAGAGCAAACGAAGGTAGCAGAAGAGTCATGTTCCTGTTAGCCAATCGGAGGCAAGATGTTTGCATATGACCCCACCCCTAGTCCTCTGCCAAAATTCTATCCCCTGAAACAGGAGCACCAGAGCTTTTATTCCACTGAAAACAACTCACAAGGCATGAATTCATATAGACTCCTTTAAAAGATCTGATTAACTCCATCTTGTCTTTTCAATCAAAAATAACCCATGTTATGAAGCAGTATTAACATTGGAGACAAAAGGCAAAACTCAACCTTTTCAACCAATTTGGATAATAAGCTGAAAGCCGTGGGGTGACTAGAAACAAAATTGCTTTTGGATGACTTTCAGAAACATTTTCACTCAAACTGGGCAAAAATCCAGTTTATTATTGGTGCCCAAGTGGTCCTCAGAGTAGCACTGTTCCAGATTTATTGACTGTTCAACTGAACTGCATTTGCTGTGTTAGGATGCTTACTACACGAACTATTAGACCGCGCTAAGGTCAACAAGTCTACAATTTATACACACAGAGGCTAAAGGTATACTTACTGTTCATTTTGATTTGAATTGATATTGCAATAACTGCTCATCTGCACTTCACAGGACCTCCAAGGCCTGCAGAGGTCAGCCACTAAAAGGTAACAGCAGCAGGTCGGTGTCATGAATGTTAATAATAATGCATTGAACTTATATAGCACTTTTCTAGACACCCAAAGACACTTTCCACACACTCTCACATTCACACACTGCTAGTGATGGTAAGCTACTTGTAGCCACAGCCGCCCTGGGGAGGTCTGACAGAGGCGAGGCAGCCATTTGGCGCCGTCGGCCCCTCTGGCCATCACTAACACAGGCAAGCTGGGTGAAGTGTTTTGCCCAAGGACACGACAGCAGGATACCCCTGGCGGGAGCTGGAATCGAACCCATGACCCTCCGATCATGAGGCAACCCGCTCAACCACCTGAGCTACTGCTGCCCCAATGTTAATCAGTAAATGCACTTCCTGCACTGTTCTTAGATCAGAGGTCAAAGGTTTTGGCTGAGGTTTAATTTTAGAGGTCAGCAGGTTACAGTCTTTTTTTTTTGTTCAACACACACACACACACACACACACACACACACACACACACACTCGAGCACGCTCACCCTCATTCATTGGATTCTGCTCACAAGAGAGTCACAAGAGAGGAGAGTCCTACTCTGATACACATCGGAGGGGGGAAGGAGGGAAGGAGCTCTGTTGGCCAACAACTCAACCGGACAGCCTTAGGTTTTCAGAAAACTGCCGTATGAATCAATTCTTCTTTGATGCTCAGCTTGAATCCAAAACGCAGATGGGTCAAGATAGAATGCCACTTATACCAATCACTTATATATTTATTGAGCCAAAAAAAAAACAGCACACTCTTTGATTAGCCAACCTCATCTTTGATAGTATGAGCTGGGGCATTGGAGGAAAAGAGGAGAGGTGCATGGGTCATTAATCATTTCTCTTTATCTGGCCTTTTTGAGGGTTTATTTTTTAGATTTCAACGACTAAGGGGCTGCGCAGTGGCGCAGTGGTTAGAGCTGTTGCCTTGCAGCAAGAAGGTCCTGGGTTCGCTTCCCGGCCTGGGATCTTTCTGCATGGAATTTGCATGTTCTCCCTGTGCATGCGTGGGTTCTCTCCGGGTACTCCGGCTTCTTCCCACGGGCCAAAAGCATGACTGTTAGGTTTATTGGCTGTCTAAATTGTCATTAGGTGAGTGTGTGTGTGTGTACATGATAGTTTTTCCTGTGTGTCTCTGTGTTGCCCTGCGATGGACTGGCTCTCTGTCCAGGGTGTACCCCGCCTGATTGCCCGTTGACCGCTTGAGTTAGGCACCAGCCCCCCCGCGACCCTACATGGACAAAGCGGGTTCAGAAAATGGATGGATGGATTTCAATGACTGACTGACAGAGTGCTTAATGCTAGTTGCAGTTGTCAGATATGCTGATGATTTGTTTTTGACTGTAAGTGGTGTGGGTAACGTTTAGGGATTAGACCTTTAATGATAGACTACTGTTCCTTTTTTTAATTTTAGTAAGACAAACGTTGTGGTTCGTTTGAAGCTGTTTTTTCATACCTGCTGACAGTTGAAAATGTTTGTCTTACAAAAAAAAGGACTATTAATTCATCATGATGACAAAATTAATCTAGTTTATATATGGGTTGGTTTGTAGGTCTATCTGACAGTCTGTCAGCTGATCTGTTGGTCGGTCAGTCGGTCTAGCTGTCTGTCGGTTGTTCTGTTGGTCGATCTACTTATGCAAGGTCTGGTAACAGAAGTGACAGATCCAGACAAGAAACTCAAACTTCATTAATTATATTTTTGTGTTTCATTCCAAGTTATTTCCAACTTTTCTTTGTTTTCAAATACAGAAACCATCTTTAATATGAGTGGCATCAGAACGCGGCTGTTGTTTATTTCACTGCGATGTAACAACACGCTTTTATACCAATCAAATATTCGCACTGTGCTTGGCTGGGCTTGACGGGGACCACTCAGCAAGTGGGTGACTGCATCAGCTTAGCTAAAATTCAGAGATATTTATTGTCGTTTGGATCAAGTCTAAATACATAGTTATGCTATTTACTGTAAGGCGGTGCTATTTCTTCTGCTG
>NC_091757.1:52576379-52678879 GCF_043380555.1 Nothobranchius furzeri | reverse complement strand
ACACCTGGAGGAAAGGAGGAATTTGTTATCCTAAAGCAGCCTTAGAAGTAAAAACATCTGGGATGTTTCTATTACTGCCAACACTAGCCTAACTACTACTGCTGGCCTAAACTACTGCTAATGCTAGCCTAACTACTGCTAATGGTAGCCTAACTACTGCTACTGCTGGCCTAAACTACTGCTAACGCTAGCGAAACTACTGCTACTGCTGACATAAATGACTGCTAATGCTAGCCTAACTACTGCTACTGCTGGCCTAAACTACTGCTACTCCTGGCCTAAACTACAGCTAACACTAGCCTAACTACATCTGCTGGCCTAAACTACTACTAACACTAGCCTAACTACTACTGCTGGCCTAAACTACTGCTACTCCTGGCCTAAACTACAGCTAACACTAGCCTAACTACATCTGCTGGCCTAAACTACTACTAACACTAGCCTAACTACTACTGCTGGCCTAAACTACTGCTAATGCTAGCCTAACTACTGCTACTGCTGGCCTAATCTACTGCTAACGCTAGCAAAACTACTGCTACTGCTGGCCTAAACTACAGCTAACAGTAGCCTAACTACTGCTACTGCTGGCCTAAACTACTGCTAACACTAGCCTAACCACTGCTAATGCTAGCCTAACTATTGCTAACACTAGCCTAACTACTGCTACTGCTGGCCTAAACTACTGCTAACACTAGCCTAACTACATCTGCTGGCCTAAACTACTGCTAATGCTAGCCTAACTACTGCTACTGCTGGCCTAAACTACTGCTAACACTAGCCTAACTACATCTGCTGGCCTCAACTACTGCTAACGCTAGCCAGAGTCCTTTTGAACATTCTCATCCTCATTGGTCCCCCCCCCACACACACACACATTAACTTCAGGCAGCATCATAGAGCCATTGGGGTAAACCGGACAATCAGCTGTCAGCTCATTTAATATTCATGTTCTGTCCAAGTGGGCAGTAACAGCTTTATTATGGGGTTATTATAGATTTGAGTTTAGCCATTTATCAGGGCTCCTGGTTCATTTACTATATAGAGGCACAAGGAACAGTTCCCAATAAAATCTCTAATTGTAGTACATCTTTAACCTTTATTTGTGAGCTTTTATTTATTTTGATCAAAATCAATCACTTTAATTATTTTTAATGCTGCATTTACAAAAATGTAATACTTGACTATGTAAGTACTCATAAACATTTGCAACATTAAAGCTGATTATTTTCAAACAAACTATCTTTTCTCATGAAGTAAAATGATGATTATAAACCCTCTCCAAGATTCTGAAGTATTTCATCAAGATGTCCAAAAATCATGTCCTCCTCCAGTTCTTATTAATAAACACACACACACACACACACACACACACACACATATATATATATATATATATATATATATGTGTGTGTTTTTCAAGTTAATCTAACGAGACTTAAAAGATTCATCTTAAGCGTGCCACGAGGCTGCAGTGCTACTAAATCAAAATGACACCGTGAACAGACATTTAACTGGTTCAGGAATCTGAAGCATTCAGCCAATCAGAGTTGAGCACGTTTGTCAGGACTGAACTCATGGGTGAAAAAACTAGAAGACTTGATGTGGTACGTGATCTGACTCAGAAAAATGCATTTTCATAAGTAAAAGGTAAACAAAAACTCCTAAACATTTCCATTTTGATGAATATGAATCATCTTAAAGAAGAGTCACTTTTAAAAAGATGTTAATCACCTAATCAGATAAGAAACTGTGCCTTTATGAGGGTTCATTTCTGGAGATACTCACGTTCACATGCGAACGTGCTGAGTGATCCACCGGGGATGGCTGATTGAAAAGTTGGGATGCGATGCAATCTCCATTTTTATTAAGATGTTGAAAGATGTTAAGCCCACCCCTCCAATCACACACCCTCACACACCTGAAGCACATACTGAGCTTCACAAAGGACCACTTACTTCGATTAGAATGAGGGAAGGTGAGCAGATTTCAATGCTCTGGCGATGTGGCGACACAGTAATAAATGAAAAGCAAATTATTAGGTTGAAACGTGCAACTTGCATTTAATTACGAGAAAGCGTGGAGTGCATGTGAGAGAGGAAAGAAAAAGTGTTTCTGGCTCTAAAACTAATGAACAAAATGAGTGCAGATGGGAGAAGCAGATGGTTTCATTTGTGATGCCTTGATGCTTGATGGGTAACGGCTCTTACTCCATGGCGCTCATGGACCTTTCTGGGGGACGTGGTCCACTGTATGTTGATTGGTTTAGGGGATCTTTACATTTTCCAAACGACGGTGCGCTGAGAAGAACTGAAGAAGATTTTGCTCACCGTGACACAACTGATTTGACATGTGCCAAATGTTTTGAAAATTGTTATTAATATTTATGATTTTATGCAATGTGGACAGTTTCCTGAATGGCTGAGAGACAAAGATGGGTTTCTGTTCTCCTGCAACAGCTTCCATTTGTCAAAACACACAGCACAGTCCACCTACACCTGAAGGACAAGAGACACACTTTTGAGGATGACACACATTCTGGACAGAGAAGCAGTGATGGGAATGACGCTGTTTAAAATAATGGCGTTACTAACAAAAAATATTTTTTTCAGTAACGATTAATCAAATTAATTACCGTCGTCGTCGTCTTCCTCCGCTTATCCGGGTCCGGGTCGCAGGGGCAGCATCCCAACTAGGGAGCTCCAGACCGTCCTCTCCCCGGTCACCTCCACCAGCTCCTCCGGCAGGACCCCAAGGCGTTCCCGGACCAGATTGGAGATGTAACCTCTCCAACGTGTCCTGGGTCGACCCGGGGGCCTCCTGCCGGCAGGACATGCCCGAAACACCTCCCCAGGGAAGCGTCCAGGAGGCATCCTGACCAGATGCCCAAACCACCTCAACTGACTCCTTTCGATCCGGAGGAGCAGCGGTTCTACTCCGAGTCCCTCCCGAATGTCCGAGCTCCTCACCCTATCTCTAAGGCTGAGCCCGGCCACCCTACGGAGGAAACTCATTTCGGCCGCTTGTATCCGCGATCTCGTTCTTTCGGTCATTACCCAAAGCTCATGACCATAGGTGAGGATTGGGACGTAGATCGACCGGTAAATCGAGAGCCTGGCTTTCTGGCTCAGCTCCCTCTTCACCACGACAGATCGGCTCAGCGTCCGCATCACTGCAGACGCCAAACCAATCCGCCTGTCGATCTCCCGATCCCTCCTACCCTCACTCGTGAACAAGACCCTGAGATACTTAAACTCCTCCACTTGAGGTAGGACCTCTCCCCCGACCCAGAGTTGGCAAGCCACCCTTTTCCGGTCGAGAACCATGGTCTCAGACTTGGAGGTGCTGATCCTCATCCCATCCTTCTTTTATCAAAACACGATTTCTGTTACTGATAAGAAAATGCGTGCGTTACTAATTCAGCAGCGCGGTGTGTTAAAGCTGTCATCAGCTGATTGGGAGCTAAGGAGGCGGATGTTTTCATCCAAGCGCATCACGGCCGTGAAAATAAGGAAGACGTGATGAATAGTTACAGCTACGGACCCGCAGATTCGCTGCTGCAGGCGTGAGTGCAGCCGCACCCTTCTTAGCGTGACAGCGGGACATCCCGAAGGTCCGCTCACCTGTTCACCGCTCAAACTTCACGATCTTCTACCTTCCTAGATCATCCAGCTGTAACCTGTTTCTGATCATTTCGTCAGTCCCGCTGTATCACTGATGCATCAGTCTGAAACGTCATGGTGCTCAGGTGTTATTAGAACTACCTGTGTATGTTCACCACCCAGCTTCAGCTCTTCTGCGGTTGGGTCTGACCCAAGTTAGTAAATTTAAGTCCTCCATCAGATTTGTGCCTCTTCTAGTGTCATTTTAAAGGATTTCTATTTATTATTTTAACCATTACTAGATTACTAGCAACAGAAATGCTACTAAAAACACACAATTAACACATTCACACACGTGAAGCTGGAAAAATTAAAATACTGTACAAATTTACATTTATTTCTATAATTTTACTAGACTGAGAGACCATCTAAAGGCTCAGGGACCTTTACATGTGTTTCTATTTGCAATTATAAATTTTAGCTGCTGAGGTCTTGTTAAATAATCTAGATTAGTGTAATGTTCCTGTGTTTTTCATCCTGATAAGTGTCCATTTATTTCAAATATTCAGTTTTATAAAAAAACATTTGATTACATTTTAATATGTTCCAGTCATTAGTCATTTATATTTCACTATTGTAGTAATTTATAGTAAATTAAGTAAGTTGAAGTTAAGAGGGTAACACATTTTTCTTGCATTCTTTAATGAAAAAAGTTACAAAATAGTTATTTTGGTGGTAATTAGTTACTTTTCTAATCTTGTAACTTGGTAAGTAACTGAGTTACTTTTTTGACAAAACAATCAGTAACTATAACTAATTACTTTTTAAAAGTAACTTTCCCAACACTGCAGAGAAGATAGATGGTTTGAGAGAGGAGTAAAGGAAGCTACATGTCAAACAGCAAAAACCATCACTAAACCGAGGAGGCGGCCTCAGGTTCACCTTTCCAGCTCCTACAAGCTTTACACTATAGTGTATATAGTTATATGGTGTATGGGATTTCCGGCTCTTTAAAGGGGCATTATGGAAGTTTGACAGCCAAATCATGTATAGAAATAATAAATGTCTTCTTCATACATTCTCCTGCAATGCCCTGGTCCTGTAGAATGAGCCCTGGCATTTTTACTGTGATTGCCTGTTTTTCTGTAAAATCACAGAAAAAGAGAGATGCTCGGGTCGAGCAGGCTGCTTCATGCGCGTTCACGCTCAGGCATAGCCCGTAGCATTTGCTATCCGTAGCTTTAGCAGCAGAGAGAGAGGCGGTGCCACTTTGTCGCTGTTCCTAACGCCTAGTGACAAAGCTAGCTACATTTCTGAGGACCCTTAGCTTCTTTCTGTAGAACTTTCTTCTAGATATTTCCTGCAAATTAGCAACAAAATAGCCATTTTCGCTCAGAACCGTTCTTTGGTTTGACATTGTTTCAGCTGTCATCAAGGATATAAAAGTTACAGATACTATAAATGTTACTGGTGTGTAGCTCACCTTGTAAGACGCCTGACTCCCATGCAGAAGACCTGGGCTCGATTCTGGGTGTGAACATAGTTCATATAGAGTTTCTTTTTTCATTGATGGTATATTTTTGTACGGTGAGATGCCCAAATTTTTAACGGCATTGAATTCACAGATAAAAAAGATGTGGGTTCAACTTTCATTTTGGAACAATTTTTCAAGCTTGGGAAGGGAATGATCTGAGCATGCAGGAGGACTGACCCTTCATAAACCTTTGTCGGCTGTGCTGAAGAGAAAGGTACAGAACCAAATTATTTAATTAATTAGCTGCGTGTTCTCCTGTCCTCTGTCCTCCGGGCCACACACACACACGGGACTGTCTCAGCTGTTATTTTCGTTAAGGAGTGTGCACGTGCAGCATGTGCGCCTCGTGCACGAGCCTACTATTGAAGCTACCGTTGCGCTTTTGGCCTGAGGGGGCAATCGCGAGCATAAAAATTCAAAAGTCCATATAGTCCCTTTAAAGAGAACCGCTTCTTACGGCTCGGTTCTTTCTCAAACAGCTCCTCACATTTTTTCATTTTGTTAAATTTACTCATGACCAGAAATTATGTAAAATGTGTGTGAAATTATTGACCAATCTACAAGCTACATTAAATCAACTTTTCATTATTTAAAGGGAGACTAGGCAGTTTTTAGCACCTCTAGTGTCCGTTTATTAGAACCAAAAGCAAAACTTGTCTCATCACTAATTATCTATTCATCACTAAATCAAACACATCAGGTGTGTTCAGGATCTAAAACATGCAGGAAACGTGTTGGAAGCAGACTGCAGCACCAGGTATGCCAGGTAAAGGTCGGTCCGCCACACTGAAGTTGTAAGTGTGATATTCTGGCTACAGAGGTCGGTGGGGTCTGAGTGTCTTATCACTAACCCTGTAAAGGGTCATTTTAGCACATACGGGTTCAAGTGATGATTTAAACATATTAAAAGTTGCATAGTATCACTTTAAATAACTTCTAACGATGCAAAACAGAATGGAAAAAACACATTTTAAATAACAAAAATAAACTCTGGAAGTACAATATTTATAGGTAGAAAACTTAGAAAGCTAAGATAATCACACTGGAACATTTGTAGATTTTTGCTTTCCAAAGTCCACACTCTTCCTTTGAATTGTCAATATTGGTAAAATGTGTCCAAATCTGGCTGCATTTCCTGCTTTAGCTCATGTCCTCACCTTTCTGTAGACTGCTTTTTTTCCCTCCCCTTTCACACCCTCCTCCTCCCACTGCTCTGTGAGTTGACACCAGCGCCTGTCTGCCTGTCTCCTGCTCGCTGCAGACGAGTAGCAAATTTGGCTCGTTCGAGACGGAGCCGGTTCTGATCGGTCACTCCCAAGAGCTGGTGTTCTGACTATCCGTGCTTCCTCGTCGAACTATCCTACCGCGGCGTGTTACAACAGGTTCACTCTTGTTTACATTATAATAACACGCTTATTAAGCATGGTTTATCTTAAATAGGTGATAATACATAAAAATACAGAACTGTAGTATAATTATTCACGAAAATATACAGTGTTTGTGGTGATTTTATTTATGTAAAAGACCGTGTTTGTCGTGATTTCATGAATGACGGTAAACAGTGGGAGAAATTTCTTGTTTACAGTATAGTAACGATATTCTACAAGCCATTTGCAAGCTAACTGTCAGTTAAACGTACAACAAGCAGAAATTTAAGAACTTCCAGAGGTAGTGCATCTCTTCAGGTGAACAGCCTGTGATGTAGTAGTCGGTCTGCGCATTTCCCCAAAGTAGCACATATCCACAGGTGGCACGGATAGTCGGAACGCCGGTGTCGGTACAGGATCTGCTCGGGTGCAAGATCGGCTTGGGGTCCTTCGACTGCCGATGACGTCAAAGTATGCCAAACCCACTCGGACAAAATACACTACACATCTTTATACTGTTGGAAAGAATTTAGCAGTTTCGTTATTAAAATAATGTTTCTTACGACGTAAGTTTGTGTTTATAATGGTATTTGTAAAATAAAACACTATATTGTATTCATAATGTTGAACTCCTCTTTGAGCACGTCCCTTGAAGGATCATAGGTATTAGCAACACCTGTGAAATTGTATTTGCAGGAAAGAAGTGTGTCCCGTTCATTGAAGTATTTTGTGTTTAGAGTTTTTGACGTCTTGTCCATGCGTAGTTCAGTTACGCTCATAGCTGCTAGCCAAAACTCTGGAGTTAAAAGTTTTCTGGCTTTACTAAAATACCTGTCTGTACTTATTTGATTGATGGTAGTTTTACTTTCTATTAGACTCCAAATGTAATCATTTGGCACGTTTCTAATTCATAATTTGTAAGAATGTAATCGGCGATATTAGCATTAGCATTCCTATGGGTTTTTCCACGTATATTAGCATTGCGCTAACCACTCGCTGCCAAATTGCAGCCTTTGCGATTAGAAAATCTCCTTTTGTCACATCGCAATTTAATTGCACATGCAGTTAATCGTTCAGCCCTAATATACATGCAGCTCTATGCTAAAAGTGCATTTTCAAAGAGGTAATGATGGATTTCTTTGTAAAAGTTGTCCATCTTTCTAACAGAAAAATTTGCCTGGACCAACGTAACGTGATAACAACGTAACGTGATTACTTAACTTCCGTAAGGTTCATGTTCAGCCAATCAACTACTTTGATGTCATCGGCAGTCGAAGGACCCCGAGACGATCTTGCACCCGAGCAGATCTTGTACTGACACACAACAGCGGCTGTAGGAGCCAAAAACGAGGATGTTGTTGTTTTTTATTAATGTGTATTAATTTGTATATTGGGAGTGGGTGTGTCACCTTGAGCTACTTAGTTTCACCTGTCACCTGTTGAGCAGAGACTGATGGCAGGAAGGATGACGGTGGGGTGAGCTTGGGTGAAAGAAGTTGGTTGACCGTTTACCTGAATACTGCGTAATCATGTGCTGATCCATTATCATGCTACAATTTTGATGTGGAACGAACAAAGAAGACGTAAACACAGTTGAGAGTTGTAGCGCGTCATTAGAATTGACCCACGCAGAGCTTGCTGCGGCACTGACGGATAATGCTTGGAACCTGCCGCTAACAGGGGCTAATGAATAAAATGACTCCTCGGGGGGGGGGGGGGGGGGGGGGTGTTCACAGGTAGTTTCCTCTCATTAAGCAACAATAGACACAGTTTATTAGCCTGGCCTGCCAGACTCCTCCTCTGCACAGAGAAAGAGTCTGGAAACCCTCCTATTCAAATAACCCCACCCCGTGAGAATTCTGACCGAGCCAATCAGCGCTGAGTATCATACGTCACACACCACAACGCCGAGTTTGTCATAAACATGGCGACTGAAGTGGAGTTCGCTGCGACTCTTCCCTTTGTTCTAAATGATTTGAACATGTCTTTAAAACCACAACAAGTAGAAGCGCTAAAAGCATTTCTTCTAAACAAAGATGTTAGCGCTGCCGCCAGACTCCATTTTTACTACAGCTAAAGGAACTACAGCGTCGCTGACGTCACACACAGCGACGCTCAGTTTCTCATAAACAACGAAGACAGCGGCGGAGTTCGCTGCGGCTCTTTCCTCTGTTCTAAATGACTCAGATGTCTTTAAAACCACAAGTAGATGCGCTAAAAGCATTTCTTCTAAAAAAATAAAAGATGTTTGCGCCGTTGCCAGACGCTATAGCTAGAAATCTACCGCATCGTGCGGTACAATCGGGATTTACTTCTTTTTTCTGATTGGTCATTTTTGAGCTTCCTAGTCCCGCCCCTCAAGTGCCTCTCTGCCTGTGGGTTACCAGACTCATTCTCTGTGCAGAATTAAACAGAGGACGAGTCTGGCAGGCCAGGCTAACAGTTTATGATCTTGACTCTTCAATATTCCACTCAAAATTGACTAAATGTCTTCATGAAACCAAAGAAGTCCAGTTGCCTTCATTCAATCCCCTTTGGATTACCATGACCTGGGTGACTGAGAACCTTCACCATCAGTTTATGTGACTTTATTTCATATCCGCCAGTTTTGCATTCCACAATTAATTACACTGATTTTTATTATTACAATGATGGTGAATGTTGCGTATCCATGGATACAAATGTAATATACTGTTGTTTAATGCTTGTTAAACGATGGCAGCGATTTTCTTTGGATGTTGGACCTATCAGGGGAGTGTTTTGTTCTTGTGTTAGTACAGTCTCTTGCCTTTTAAACACAACTGCAATCTTACAAATGTTACAACTGCTCTTGCAAATGTATTTCTGTAAACACACATTTAATTTATAAAAATAAACCACAGCCATAGGAATGAATTAATGCCAGGCTTTACCACTGGATTCACAGGAAGCGTAACATTTTTTCTATATATTACAGGATTCCATTTAAATAGCTGGAATTGATGATGGTGACATTTTTTTTAAATAAACACCAGGTGCTATGAGACTGAATAGATTGGAGCAGTTTAAATTCCTCATTTATTTTAATACTAATATAATAACATGTATAGTAATTTTTTATGACTTTTATATGTAAACATATTTAAAATGACCCAAAATTGCTTTGATTTAGTTTAAAAATTGACTAATTGTGAAAGAATTTTGCTCACGGTGGGAAAACGTCTGCTCTCCCAGCCTGTAAAAAAGCAACCTGGATATTCTGTGGGTTAAATTTATAAGAGATGGGAAAATTGCAGCAATAACAGGAAACATAAGGGAGTCACTGTACATGGTGGCACTGGCCAAGACAAACAAGCAAAGATCAGCCCTGCAATCATCCTTGGATAAATTAAAAGATCAGGCAGATTTAATCTTCTATTGGATTCCTGAACAAATAGCAGCACGTTCACATTTTAAAAGTGAACCAGAGTTCCTCAGTTCCATCATTAAAGGTGTGGAACACTGAAAAAAGATTATTTAAATTATCATTTCTGATTTCTGAGTTTTTCCTGCAAGCTGAACATGAAAATAATCTCCTACATCTATCTCCTGCATTAGCTTCTGATAGAAAATAGACGGTGAAACTCTAGGAGTTGGAAATCTTGACAGATCTACGTCACACTGTCGCTTAACTCATTCATTGCAAATGACGACTAAAGTTGCATTTTTTTTACTGTGTGGGCATCGCAACGAGCCCCCGCATCATGAGAACAAACATCTCAGCTCTAAAGGCGATCTTCATCCGCATACGTCATACGTCACGTGACCAGGAAGCAGAAAATCCATGTGTAAGGAGATCGTTTTGGGCCGTTGCTGTAAAAAAAAGTGAGGCGTGAACCGGAAAAGCTTCTGCCGATCACAACTGACAACAGATTATGAAACAACAGATAACACTCGAAACACACGGATTCTTCCTGATGTTAGAGATGAGTCTCCGCTTTGTTTTGGTTGTTTTGTTTTGGTTGTTTTGGCGTCTACATCATCCCAGCGAGCAACTTTCTGTGACTCTTAAAAAAACAGTAAAAACGGTGAGACGCTGGCAGCGAAGGGCTTTACCGATCAGGAAACGGCTGGCAGTGAATGAGTTAACATTCATGGAGAGAACGTCTCGGTTAGCAAATGCTAACCGTTAGCCTTAGCAACTCCACCACACAGCAAAGCTCTGTGTCCAAATATTCAACACATTCTCACACCCGGGTCACCAAGCATTTGTTTCCGTTGCGTCGGGAGCCCCAGCGCGTCGGGAGGTGATGAAGTGCGTCAGAACATCGGTTTCCGACGCCCGCGGTAAAACGCACATTTCACCAGTGTTGCCAACTCCCCCTGATAAAATGTAGCTGAAGTTGACCCAGAAAGTCAGCCAGATGTTGCCAGATGATGTCAAATGTTAATATTGTTGTTTTGTTTGAAAAGAAAAATTTTATGTTAATGCTATAAACCAAAATAAAGACCGAAAGAAAGAAAGAATAAATGCTAATTTGCATATTGATGACATCATCACGCCACATTGGCGTTGCTTTGATATGTAAAATAAATTCCACGACCACCCCTGGTAATCGCCCTTGGGTCCCGGGTCATTGGGTTCCGGGCTCGGCCGAATAGGGGGTGGGAGGCTGCGGGCGGGCCTGTGGGCTTGCCGCCGATATCTCCCAGGACTCTGCCAGCTGCTGGTTGTGGCCCCCCAGGGCGATACTCTGCGCCTCTCGAGGGGGGCGGGGGCTTTTCTGGTCGCAGTCTCCCTGGGGTTCCTGTGCTCTGGAGCAGCTCCTGGATCTCTGGGACTTGGAGCTCCTTCCGTCTCCTGCACATCTTTAGGGGCCAGACCTGTGGTCCCTCACACTCTTTATTGGACGCTCCTATAGATAAACCTTACATATACAAGCGCGTGTACACACACAGGTGCTCACATGGTGCTCTCAAAAGTATGGACTTGGGCATTTTCAACACATGTCTTAAGGCTGTGGTGGGCACTTAATGCACTGTGATTTATTATCATGTGATTGTTCAGTTAAGCAATGTTGATTATATATTTCTTCATCAAGTTGACGCAGTAATAGCTTGATCTTGTTGTGTTGATGATGTGTCCCTTTTTTTTGTTGCTTTTTTTTCTTCCCTCTTTCTGCAGGTCTAGAAGCAGATTCTTGTGCATTATTGTTTATTTTTGTGGGGACCCCCCCCCCCCCATCTTTTGTCTCGTCCTTGCTCTTTCACCTCTGTATTCGTGTCTGGTCGGAATTACAAAGCATTCAAAAACAATAACAATAAAGTTTTAAGTAGCAGGCGTGACATTAAAAGCAGACGCTTTGATGATCCACCTGAAAGTAAATCTGTAAGGCTTGTCACCAGCATTCAGACATCAATTCTGTTTGCGTCACAGCCAGACAGGACACACACACAAATAAATAAATAAATAAATAAATAAATTCCAAAAGTATACATAAAGTGACATTAAGACAGATATGGTGTGGTGATCCAAACAGTTCTTTTGTAGGATATAACTCAGACCTGCTCTCCTCATTCTCACAGACATTTTCCTAAAAAGCTATTTTTTTACACCTCAAAGTTTCTCAACTTCTCTGTTGTGTATTCTCTCCATCGTGATAATAACGGCGTACCGAGCAAAAGGAGTGGGTGTCTCATGGTATAACCATCCCTGTGTCACTGAAGGAAATCCAGATGAGCCACAGAGCTGCGTGTGTAAACGGGACGGTAGTTGAAACTCCCGTTGACTTAATTTGCCAAATGCGGGAAAAGCCAAAGTGTCTGACGGCTGCAGAACCAGAGATCGCAGGTTGAGAAGCGTGAGCCAGCAGCAGCAGCAGACGTACATCGGCGTTCTCCAGCTCTGCATTTGTACCTCTGTCTTCCGCCCGGCCGAAAACGGTTTATGATTGGTCAGTCCTCGTGCACATGTGCAGATTATTGTTCTCTTTCCTTACTCCCGGAAGCACGGTTCAGAGTGCAAATGGTTTCTTTGTTGCTAATCTGTAGGGAATATCTACAAGAAAGTTCTACAGAAAGTAGCAACGGGTCCTGAGAATTGTCGCTAGGTTTGTCGCTGGGCGCTTTTTGGAAAAAAAGTCGTTGGGGGGTCAAAAAGTCGTTAGGAACAGCGACAAAGTCGCTGAATTGGCAACACTGCATTTCACCAACATTTCACCTCTAACCTCTTGCTATTTAACCTTCCCCTCAGCCCCACACCAACCTTAACCCTGTTTCTCATTCTAAACTTCCCGTTAACTGTGTTGGAGAGGGACGTTACAACAAGGAACAGGGTTTTGCAAATGCAAGAGGGTAAAGGTCAGAATTCGGAGAAATCTCTTTTTTACCGTGGGCGTCGGAAACCGACGCTCTGGCACAGCGAGTTGGGATCCCCAACTTGGTCCCCCGTCGTCCGTTTTCGCCGATTCAGGTGTGAGAATGTGTTGAAATATCAAGAAATAAGACTCCAAATCCTGCTCTGATGTAGCTCCTGAAACCGGCACACCGGTGCTTTGTTTCTCCAGAGCACGACTTACAAGGCATTCATTCCCACAGAGACAACTGTAGATGTGTTGATTAAACGAGGTATCTACTCCTTTAAAACATGCACACAATCACTTAAGTGTATCTTGTCTTCATATAAGACGTAACTAAACCCATTTCTACTCTGAACGGTGAAAACCGGCACAGGGACTTCTCAAAAGGACGGTGATTGTGGATTCAAGGCTACGTTAGCATTATCTTCGTCCCTAAATCGCAGGATTATCAGACCACATCTGCTGGTCATTGACTGGCTGCACAAGCTCCATTCACCATGTGAAGAGTAATTACCATCATGGAGCTTTGTTAATGTGTGAAGGAAAGGCAGCAAGGGCACAATTTTTCATAGTCGCCTCACATTCCAGAGAGACAGTTGAAAGAGTTAAGAGTGACGGATCTTTGGAAATGTCAGCAGAAAAATGTCTCATGATGCCCACATAATGGGAAACAGAAGGAATCTGTGAATGTTTCAGCGTGTGTGTGCAAATGTGTGTGTGTGTGTGAAACAGTGACTCCATGGAGACGCTATGTTGCAGAGAAATTTGTTGCATATTGAGCTTTATTGTTTTGGGTGTGCACTGTTTATGTTTTTGTGCAGAAGGAGCGATAGGATGACGGGTTGGGCGAGATGAAGTATTAAATTCACTTTTCTAAAACACGTATTAACACATATAGATAGCTTGTGATTATGTGATGCTCTTTGCCATGGTACATCCTATCAGTAAGGATTTAACTCGGGCTTCTCTTCTCCTTTCCTGCCCTCTCCTCTTCTCTCCTCAACAACCCAGCAATTTGCCTTAATCCATATTGACTGCTCTTCGATGACCTCACTCCATAGGGTCCAGGACTGAGGATTTACTCTGAGACAGCCAATCTAAACAACCTGATTTAACTTCTTTACCTCCGGTACGACTGCGTGCTTGTGTGTGCAAAGGCCGACTTTTGAAACAAAGGGGTAGAAAAAGTGAGGCAGATACAGGCGTCCCTTTTTGCATGTGAGTAAGGCTTTTCGCTATCAGCCTTGGACATGACGAATGGGACAAAGATGTAAAGTTAGAGATAAACCAAAGCCCCAGTGACTGTGTGGAAGTCCTGCAGCCAAGCCATAAAAAGCCTCCTCTCTTTTCACAACCAATCATTAGCTCGCGCGCTGACCTGTCTCTGCAGCTTTGAACGCATATTTTAAGAGTGAGTTTGATTGCAGAAAGGGTGCGGTGGTGCAGCTAAACCGCTCACACGCATTTTCACACAGAAATGTTGGACAATGCATGAACAAACTTTCAACGTTTCCCCGTTCGGTTCAGTGTTTCTGAGTCATTGTGTTAATTAGCTCTTTGCTAATGTAATTCCTTTGAGACTACCTGCAGAGGTAAACATGCCTCCATGTTTGGGTGCAGAGTCTGAGTATTTCATGTGTGGAAGTTGCACCACCAGCTGGGTCAATTTCATTCGCTTTGCTTAATTAATGGTTTGCCTCTGGCACTGCTGTGCAGAGTGCTTTCCTCTGTTTGTTCCTGCAGATTTAGCTCTCTCTGCTCTGTGTGCACACAAACGCTACATCAGTCTGACGTGCACACCTACTCCGACAGGTGCGCAGACTCAGGGTGGAAAAACTTGATCTGGAGCAAACACCAACAGAAACAAACAAAAAAAAAATCACACACAGCAAAAACTCATTCAAGACAAAAAAGACTTGTTTTTAGACTTTTTTAAAAAAATTTACTAAAAAGATCAAAAATATCTTAGAAAAACAGCACTACTTCAAATGAGATTAATATTCTTGAATGTGACCTTATTCACTTGTTTTGAGTAAAAAAAAAATCTGCCAGTGTTTCAGGCTGTTGCACCCTGACTTTGGAATGAACTTCCTTTGTAATCGTTCTCTTTTTCCTTATTCAACACAGCGCTGTAATTCGATAATTTTTTACCTTCGGCTGACATGATTCGGACGGAACATCCGCGTTCGTCAGAGCCGCCAGCTGTTTGTGGTGTCACTTCTGTTCATGTGCTGTAAGCCAAGGATGATGTCACCCTCTACTGCCCGCATCCTTCGTGCTGATAACAGTCCCATGTGTGATCCAACGTGTAAACACTGTTGTTTCTGTTCATGGTGTTGTGTCGCAGAGGGCCACATCGTCCTTTGCTGCCCACGCATAAATGGAAGTGACTGTTCAAGGGCAGCCTTGGCAGAGTCCAACTCTCACTGGAAACGAGCTCGACTTACTGCCGGCAATGCGGACCAAGCTCTGACACCGGTCATACAGGGACCCAACAGCACTTATCAGAGGGCCTGGTTCCCCATACTCCCGGAGTACTCCCCACAGGGCCCCCCCGGGGGACGTGGGTGAACGCCTTCTCCAAATCCACAAAACACATGTAGAATGGTTGGGCAAACTCCCATGGACCCTCCTAAGGGTATAGAGCTGGTCCAGTGTTCCAATTGGTATTTTTGTGTTCGAGTACTTTACCAATGGATGGTTGTTAGGGTCAAAAACCCCTGGGAGTGCAATTTTTGAATGAGTACTTTGGGCGATTGTTAAACCTCTAACAAAATGACAAGCACATCAGACTCCCTTTCATCACGCAACGAGCAAAGATGTAAAGGTGTAAAACGTTTGTGAATAACGAAAGTATAGTAACCGCTTGTTACAAATCAGTAAATGAATTTGTCCTCACGGGCTTCTGTAGAAGGAAACAAGGCATCTAAAGCTTGGTTTACGCTTGACACATTCACTTTCTGCTTGGTGATGCGGCTCACGGATGGAACGCGCTTCACAACTTGCAGCGTTTATGGTTCATGCGGCTTGTATCTGCGGTGAGCCAATATTCTCCCAAACTGTAGGGGGCAGCATGGAGCTCTACGGCATGCATTCAACACTACACCATAGTAGAAGTAAAAATTACAGTTGTTTACAACATGGCATTCCAGCATTTTTTAACAGCGTCCTCGTCTTTTCCGACAGTGCGAGCTATTTCTCTCCAAGAATTATTAACATGTCGATCACGGTGATCTCTGAGAGCTGAATCATACACATGTCTGTATTTACGAACCTCTGCCATACTAGTTCTTGCCAGTCCGACCGTCCGCATGGTTAGAAAATTTCCTAGGTGCACGGTGCGGAAAGTTTGGGCCGTGCGGAGGCGCGGTGGAGGGGCGTGGTTGTTAAAATGATGCAACTTTTCCGCGCGGAGCCGTGCGGAACTCACGGACGCGTCAAGCATAAACCAATCTTAATATGGCATTGCCCAGAGACTCAGGGATGTTTCTCAGTGTCAAGGCGCCTGGCCTATCAAGGTAGTGCCTTGGTAGGCCATGCGCCTTGCTTATGAGGACACTTTCCTTCTTTGGTCAAAGACAGTTAAATAGAACAGACTTACCTCATGTGACAGCGGCTCGGAGCTGTGGTCACGTGACGTGAGGTAAAGTTACGTTTTACACGTAAAAGTTTCAGTACAGATGTATCACAACACGCCCTATAGGTTATAAATTGTAAGTCACTTTGAATAAAAGGGTCTGCCAAATAAATAAACATAAAAATAAATAAATACACATAACGAGCCTTTAACTTTTTGTGTGTGTATATTGGTTCAATTAAATATGTAAGTGGGTTAGTACCTGCAAGCCACCAAAGCTACAACTACTAAGCAACTAGCCAAACATAGATGACTTAAAACGTACTTTAGATATCAACCCAATAGCTACAATGAATTAACTTACATTTAAACTGGAAATTTGCTCCTGAAGTAACTGCTGACTCCTAATCCACCATCTTTTTGAAAACACCAAGCGGTATTCTGAGGGACCTCTGAGGGACCAAGGCATCAAGGCGAGGTTCCTTGGCACTGAGAAACACCCTTAGACCTGTTCTCGTGTATTTTAGACCCCATTTTTGTGCTTATATGTTACGAAGCCGGCAATATTTTTCAACAATTGGACATAATTTAACTCATTTTCAACAACGTTTCAATGGATATTTCCAGACATTAAATGTAAAAACTACACATTGTGCTGTTTTTATAGGTAATTTAATTTTCATTTTTAGTCTTTTTTACTTTCTTGAAAATCAACTTTTGCAATGTACAAATAAAGTTTAATTGATCAAAAATTCACGCAGGCGAGGAAGGTTTGCATATTTTATAGGATTGACAGCAAGACTGTGAAACTAAAGCAAAAATCTGAATGACTGCACTTTTCGAGATCACATCCTGTCTTGCACTCTGTGTTTGCATCATTAATGCCTTCCTTTAACCTTTAGGCTCCATTGCTGAAACAATGACGTCTTAAATCTGTCCTCTGTTATTCACCAACAGCTCCTTGTTTTGGAACATTCATGCATTCTCTTCTTGTTGGAGGCAAGCGTGTGATTCACTGAGACTTAAGAAAGCACCAGAGATCAGAGTCAGATCGGTGTTCTTGCTCCCATGCAGTGTTATTAAGATGCCTATGTTTAATTTATGATCTGAGACCATCAAAGGGGATCTGTTGTCCCAGAATCATTCCTTCCATATATATTGCCTCATTCTCTGTCTGTCTCTATTTTCTCATCCCCTTTATCTCGTTAGAGCGGCTGTGGGTTCTTCACGAGGATGCACTGCTGCCACACACACTCCTTTAGGGCAAACGCTAGCAGCCTGAACTGAGCAGCCACACACGTTTCGACGGACACACACGAGAAAAATCCACAGCTGAGTCTGCTTAATATCAGAAGAGCATCATGTGACGTGGCATGTCTGATGTGACGTTATTTCACAGGCGCAGAGAGCCTGTCTGAAATATATCCTGTGTCAATTCAGGACTAGTCCACACGTAGCCGATTTTTAAAAAAAACAACGAACATCCGCCCCTCAAAAAACTTGCATCCACACCACCTCGTTTAAAAAAAAAAACTCTGTCCACACGTACCCGGATAACTACGTTGTTAAGGACATGCCAGACCTGTAGGCGGCAGTACTTCCCCCGTTCTTAACCTCGTCCTTCGTCTGTGGTCTTCCGCAAGGAGCAGTAATTCCGCTTGCAAAAACAAACAAGCAAAAAGCGCTTGGACAATTGATAAAGCGAGCGCAGCTCTGAGGGCATCCATGCTGTCGGCTAGTGTAAACACAGGTCGCACACGTGATGTCAGCATTTTTTTGTCGTGGAAAGTGACGTTGCGGACCTTAAAACTCCGGTTTTGTCCGTCCACACGCAGACACCCAAAACGGAGAAAACGCAGATCTTCACTTTGGCCGGAGTTTTTAAAAAGATCTGTTTTCGTGTGAAAAAACTCCGTTTTCGTGTGGATGACAGGCCAAAACGTAGAAAAATATCTACGTTTTGGCAGATCCCCGGCTACGTGTGGACAGGGCCTCAGTAGTGCAGCAGGAGATAACACTCTCAGCTTTTGCCAGTGTGCCATCTTTTTACTTGTGCATGGCTAGAAGATGCATCGAGATAGCTACTATTTATGGGTTTTATTACAATTTGTGATAACGACTAGAATGTTACGGGGAGAAATATGCTTTTAACCCTCTGGAGGCAGGCATTGCAGATTTACATCGTTAAGACCTACCTACCTGGTTACTCCACATTCGTATTTCTTGAGTATTTTTTTACTCAGAAGTGCCCCTGAAAGACTTAGTTTTTCATCCTTTCATCAAAACTTATTTTGAGCCTGAGAGGGTTAAAAAGGTCTTGACCCTAACTACTGACTTAAATATTTCACTCGTTTTGTATCCCTCGTGTTAACAATAAGAACTTAATAAATACTTTAAAGTGTTTTTTTTTGCAGTGAAACTAGTTGGCTAATTGTGGTTCTAGAGGTACAATTGTAGACTTTAGTAAAAACAAAAATCTCTAAACCCAAAATTCCACTATCTTCGCTCCGCCCCCGCTTTCCGCTGCCGCTCGCTTCCGAACTCAAATTATACTGTACCCGCTCTACAACAGACCTGAGGTGCGCAAACAGGCATGCGCGGGATTTTTGAGATCTTGCGATACAGTCCGTGCAATAAACGCGGAAGTTAGATCCAAACACCCGTCGTGTGGGAGAAGCATCGAAATGAACTGTTTAATCTGCCCATCATTTGTGTTGAGAGATCAGCAGTGTTTGGATCAACAAAGGGTGACTACTTTGATAGTAGAAACTGTATTTATGGCTTACTTTTGTGCATTTAAAGTTCAACCGCCATTGATAGTTGTTAAAAGTTGTTAAACCTGTGCGTATGAAACAAAAAACGTTTTTTGTTTATCGATTTATTGTGAAATAACGGAAGCTGTGCTTGCTCCCTTTCCTGTTGGGCGGCTGTGATTTCTGTCCATTGACTGCGGAGGTGCTCCGGCGTCCAGCAAAAATAGAATTGATCCTATTTTTGCCGGATGGCGGAACGGCGGGCAGTAGTGGAACAGCTCTGAATGACTACAACGGGACCGTTTTTGCTGCGGAGTTCGTGCCGGAGCAGAGATAGTGGAATTTTGGGGTAAGAATTTTTTTACAGTGCAGAACAGCAGATCATACAGCAAAAATCAGTTGTTACATATGGTAAAAATGCATTGTTTATGGGCATTTTATCTTATTTTGTGTCTGCATTTTCTTACAGTGCAAAACAGCACTTCTTAAAATAATGTAAACATTGATAAATATGGTAAAAAAAAATTTTGTTTTGAGTTTAATAAATCTTCCATTGGGATAAGCAAATGTGGCTTGGCTAAAACTAGCAAATGTGCCTTTAAACTACACACAACTGGTCTGGTTGTGTGTAGTTTACAGGCACACGACAGATTTGTTTGCTAGTTTTAAGAATTCTTGCCGGGCAACTTTTGTGAAACCCAGTGGCAGATTTTTTTTTATACTCAACACAAGACGATTTTATCATGTTTAAGATTTTTTTAATTATTTCAGGTAAAGCTTTTATTTTTTACAGTGTAAGAAAATATTTTCAAACCAAAAGTAAGATGAAATGTGTTTAAATAAGCCTATTTTCCTTCTTGAAAATCACATTTAGCAGTGCAGTAACAACATAAATATGTTCACTGCAGACGTACAGCTCCGGCACAAGGGAAAAATAAACTTTAAAAATTATACCAAGTTTCAAAGTGCATCAATCCTTTCATGAGAAAACAGACGGATGGAAAAGTTGATGGACTTACCTTCTTACGGTAAGTGTAATGTACAAAAACCCATCACTAGAATAAGAAACAAACAAAAACAACAACATCTGGATGAAAAATCTCCCCTCTTTATCAGTGATGTCATGTGTACAGCGTCCATTCACCCTTTAAGTCAGGCCTATGTGACACTGATCAGCAACAGCAGAAAAGGCTCCACTTCCTTCCAGATCACGTTCCAGCTACTCCAGATTTAATTTAAAAAAGGTCATTTTAAAGAAGCTAAACTTTGCTGGTTTTTATGCATCTGTGCTATAATATTCAGGCATTTGTTTAACTTTGTACCGTACTGCAAGACATTTATTTGTCATGCCAAACTGACCAAGGTGGTCTTTGCTTCTTTGACCCTTTTCCGTCTCACTTTGAGGCTTGAGTCGGTGTGCGTATCTAGCTGTCTCGGTTGCTCTCGTTCAGCTCCCACCAGCCGCAGGTGTGGTCCCGTGTCCTGTCTGAGGCAGACAACCAGGTGAAACAAAGACAACAAAGCAGAAAGATGGAGTTGAGAAGGTGAGCAGCAGCAGCAGTGAGTGAGCTTGTGAAAATGATTCATCCGTCCACTTTTATTGAACGTGTGAGTCTGCCTGACGTGAAGAGGGACCTATTTTGTTTGTAATCGACACTGACATGCGAGGCTACTTGTACATTTGGCTTGATGCGTGTTAGAAATCCACCTTGAGGCAAATCAAAGAAAGATTGAATAGAAAAATGTGCGTTACACCTTGTTAGGCACGAACTACATGAAAATCCTGCTCGAGGAAATGAATCATCTGGACTGTGACTATGTAATGTTTCATGCTTTTCCTAATTATTATTGTCATTTTTCTTCTGGATCTCAAGAGACAAGCATAATACTAGTAATTTTATGAGCCTTTGTCTCAGTCCAAGACATTACCTTGTCATCTGGATTCTTTGGTGGAAATATTAAATATCCTGTGTGCCCTGACCTCAGAAAAAAGAAGAAAAGATGACGGATGCCAGATGTGCTTTTCATCGAAGCAAGTTCTTTTTTTAACAGTAAAACTGTGATAAATAAGATCATTAAATGTCCTTTTTTCCCTCCTCTGAAATTCTTTATTTTTGGCTGTTTTCCACGCCAACCTCCATTTTTATCTGGTCTCTCCTGCGGTGGTTAAATGTTCGGCTAATGTTACGGGCTTGTCAGGACAATTTTTCTGGGCTTTTCTCGTCCTGGTGCTGTGGTCCACCCATAGAGATGGTTTCAAAAGCTGCTATCCCTGATCCCCAGGGGTTGGTAATTACTGCACACAACTATTGATGACTGTTGCTTTTAACTTTTGCCTAAGTACCCGTGAAAAAACTTCCTTGTAAAATAAATGCTGAATGTTTTAGGGCATCTCGGTTTTTCCACAAGTCTTCTTGTTTATGATGCGACTCTGATTGTAATCGTAGTTGAGTTGAAGTTTTATTCCTTCCATTGGTGACTGAACAGCAGAGTTATTCCGAGCACATCACGGTAGACTGTTTACGATGCAAATGATTTGGTTGGGAAAGTTGCTGATTGGCACATCGGGTCCCGAGGCGGCAACATTCACTTTAGAGGGTGGTGAAAGACCCCTTTCTATCAAATAGATCTGTCTCTCTTCCTCTGCGCTAAAACATCACAGAGGAGGCCAGGCCTGCTTGGCCTCCTCTGTCAGCAAATGTCACTGCTAATTATGACAGGCTCTTTGTTCCATAACAAGTCCATGTTGGCTTTGTTAGGTCTGTTTGACTGTTTCTCACACATGAATTGGGCTCTGATGACCCCTGTTCTGCTAGGGGGTGCTGTGTGGAGGTAATTGCTCCAATATCCTGAGCTGCAGGGATGCATAGTGCTGACATGCTGGTGTTAGTCAAATGGGGCCATTCAGAAGGTAGGTCTGGGTTCTGCGGGAGGGCAGACGTTTACTGTATCACAAAAGTATTTTCTGGTTGTGTTTTTTTTTTTTTTACTTGCCTACAAGTAAATCGTGCAAATTGTTGCAAAAGTCCAACCCAACATTTTAAAAGGAGGTTCACCGTTAGCATTGACAACTCCATAGCACTCTGGAACATGTTCAGGCTCGTGTAGATAGAGATGGAGATAAAACACCTCCATCCATCCTTATTCTGAACTCGCTCGTCCATGCAGGGTCACGGGGGACTGGTGCCTATCTCCAGCAGTGAACGGGCAAACAGGCTGGGTACATCCTGGACAGGTTGCTAGTCCATCACAGGGCAACGCAGAGACACACAGGACAAACGGCCATTTAGACCGACCAATTAACCTAACAGTCATGTTTTTGGACTGCAGGAGGAAGCCAGAGTACCCGGAGAGAACCCACGCATGCACAGGGAGAACATGCAAACTCCATGCAGAAAGATCCCAGGCCGGGATACGAACTCAGGATTCTCTTGCTTCAAGGTAACAGTTCTAAGCACTGCTCCACTGTGCAGCCACCACAGAAGATGTGTTGAAATAGAATGTGAATGCCCGCTTTACAGATTTAGCCTGGCCCAGTTGTCAGCTATTCTCGGTGTTAAAGGTGCATGAAGTAAGAAAGACATCTTTTTGTCAAATTTGGGTACTGCAGTCCAAGTATCAGAACAAACAAGTCCACTTAGATCAGCTGCAGAAGTTTCTAGATGAGTGAAGACAACTCATACACAATAAATTGGTAAGTAGATAAACACACAATAACTTTACTGACGAGTTGCAGTCTATATATATATATATATATATATATATGTATGTATGTATGTATGATGTATATATGTGTGTGTGTATATACATATATATTTATATATTTCTATATATATATTCTAATTCTAATTTTCAAATTTCATTGTAAGCTCAACATTAGCCCCCAGCCTTCTCTACCCAATATTAGAGTAAAACAAGCAGATGCCATGGCTTCTTATGGGCCATTCCCATCTGTACCGGGTCGGCCCGGGCCGGGTAGCGTAGGTTGTAACATATCTGGGTGGCCTGGTATTTTTCCGGGCCAACCAAGGCTCATTCTCGGCCCTCTTCTCGAGGGGGTCTGCTTCAGGCCGACCAGGGCCAACACACCCACTGCTGACAGCAAAATCACACCTTCCATTAGAGCAAGCCTCTGATTGGTGGGTAGAATCAGCCCACATGGGCTTAAGACAAGGATGTGTGGAATCAACCGGGCCAGGCTGGGGCCGACTGGGGCTACCCGGCCCGGGCCGACCCGGTACAGATGGGAATGGCCCATTTGAGGTTACAAGAAAATGTCATGGCTCTAGAACCAGGAAGTATGGAGGCGGGACAGATTGTAAACAGTGACTATGTCCCTCTTTAGCTTTTTAAAAGTAGAAAAAACGACAACCCCTGAGCTGGCTGTGAATGAAATCTGTTTCAACGTTTTCTTCCTTCCAACATGATTGGGACGTTGTCATGGTCTGCGTTCTGCGTCTCCCTCATGTGTATCCTTGTGTTATCCATCCCTCTCTAGGTTCCCCTCACATTTTCCCTTAGTCACCTCACTTATCATTAGTCTTCTGTTAGTGTTTATCTAGTCGCATTCTCCCTTTAGTTCATTTTGTTCCCTTCCCCATTGTTAGGTCTGGTTTCCTCCCCTGCTCTGTTGTCCTCTGCCTGTGCTCGGCTTCTGACCAAGTCCTCCAAACACACCCACATCACCCCGCTTCTCCTCCAGCTTCACTGGCTGCCAGTCAACTTCAGGGTTCATTTCAAGATCCTGGCTCTGGTCTATAAGGCCTTACATGGACAAGCACCATCTTACATTGGTGATCTTCTTAGTCCCTACACCCCCAGCAGGCCCCTGAGGTCCAGTGACCAAAGCCTACTGGTTGTGCAGCACCAGGCTAAAGGTCAAAGGTGACAGATCATCTGCTGCTGTGGCCCCCAGACTCTGGAACTCTCTCCCCCCTGAGCCTGAGATCAGTGGACTCAGTGGTCTCCTTTAAAAAGCAGCTGAAGACTCACTTGTTCAAGCTGGCTTTTGTATGACCTTCTTCACCTCTCTCTCTTTATTCTGCTCTCCCCACCTATTCCACCTTCCTCAGGATCCACTGATTTCCCTCTTTCCTATTCACTCTCTCTCTTTCTTAACATTTTTTTAATCACAATCGTCTATTTTTTTCTCATTTAAAATATATTTTTAAACATTTTCTAAATGTTTTTTTTATTTTAACATTTTTTGTTTTTGTGAAGCGCCTCGTGATTTTTATCTTGAGAGGCGCTATAGAAATGATACTTTCTTCTTCTTCTTCCTCTCTGTTAATTAGTCTCACCTGTGCACAATTCCCTAATCACCCAGCCCTTTTGTATATGTATAACCCTGTCTACCAGTGTGTTGTTGGTCCATTGTTCGTGTGAGCGTTGTTTTGTTTCTTCCCCCCCCCCACCCCCCTTCTTGGTCTCTATGTTATTTGGCTTCGTGCCCTGCTTGGATTTTATTTGTTTTTTCATCCTAACAAAGAAATGATTTCTTTCACATCCGCTCTTGCTTCCTGTCGTTCTGGGTATCTGCTTTTTGGGTCCAACTCCCCTGGCTCTCAACGTGATGGACGTTAGACATTTGTGATTATTTCACAGTGAATATCTTACATATTACATCTTTAATCTGTCCTATTTAAATTTTGCTTGCGACTTTGGCTCCCCTGAACAAAAACAGAACAATGTGTCACAATAAGAAAACACGTGTTTAATCATTTAGTTTAGTTTAAGGCTATGTAATGCTCCTCTGCACTCCTAACGAGATCTAATGTGTACTTGCTGAAATATTGTATACACCCGAACATTCAGTCAATATCTGCAGATGAAACTAACGCTGTCTTCTGAATCAATTTGAAACCTCTTTTTGAAAGGAAAGAGCTTTTATTAAATTGTAATAAAAGATGTTGCTTCAATTATTTATGTGAGATCCTATGATCATTAATTCTTCCAGCAATAAAAAAGATTCTTTAGCTGACTCACTAATCTGGTTTTAATAATTAATATTTACTCTTGTGATACTAATCATTACAATCAAACGGTCACAGTGTTTAAGAAAGGCTTTGACGTGTGTTTTAGAATAAAAGTGATTTTCTCGGGAGTCTCTAACTTATTTCTAGAAATCGGAGTGATGTCACTTTTCCTTGGATTGCTTTGTTGGACTAGCCAAGTGAACTGGACCAAATTCTTGCTTTGCAAAGTTTGGTCTAGGAACGCTCCACTGGAACCTCTGCAGCCCCTAACAGCATTCTGGCTGGCCAATCACAGCTCTCTAGAGGGGTTTTAAACACATAAAGAGAGCTGTGACTGGTCCATAATGGTGGGCCAATCATAGTGCTCTATCTGCTTAGTGAACAAATCACAGAGCTTTATCCGCTTTGTGGGCCAATCAGGACACTCTATATGCCTGGTGGGTGGGATGATGCAACAGAGTGAAACAAGATGGAGACAGCTCGTTTGAAACGGCTTTTACATCAATGTTGGACTATCAGAACTTGGGCTTCATTAGAATCAGGAGCAGATAGATGTATTTAAGTGCTTTTTTTAATTTAAATTTTTTAGAAAAAATGATGCGTTTTCTCCTTCTTCAACTGCGGACTGCCTCATTTACCGATGGCTGTTGCGGTGACTATGTCACATTCATTGTCCAGTAGCATGCGGAGATCATTTGAAAGACAACGGTAGAACCCGCCCCACAACCGAGAGCCGTCAACGGAGCGTTGCCAGACTAAATAATACATTTATTTAGTCTGGCTTGCCAGGCTATTGTTGGACTGAATTGGGATCTGAATATTTACAAAACACAATATTCCACGAACCACAGGTGATATTTGTCCTTCCACAAATAAGGGTGTTGTATGCTTTGCAGGGGCGGCGTTAGGCCCGGCTACTTGGGCTGAAGCCCCGGATGTTTCATAGGAAGCCCCGGATCTAAATCGCGGAAGTAACATGCAGTACGTCTGTTTCTTTCAAAGCTCATTAGACTAACATGCAGTACCAAAGTCCAACAGAGAGGGAGCAGCTGGCAGTAGTTTGTATACAGCCTGCCTGAGCCTCCACCACTGAAGAAGAAGCCCTTCAGCAGCCGGCTTCTTCTACACTCTCTGCCTGAAACGCATGAGTGAAGATGGACATAAGGACGTTTTTTAGACCAGAAGTACCGCGACAGAACCGCAGCTTTGATGAGACTGGTGCTGACTCAGGTTTGTGAGTCTTATTAGAAAATATTTGTTGTGCTGCTGGTTTGCCTAAAGTTAGCTTACTATCAGGTAAAGTTGTTGGAGAAAGAAAGGGAATATTTACTATCATCTCACACTAAACACTAACAGGAACAATACTCTGTCCTGAAAATGCTTCATATGTAGCTTCAGAATAATAATTATGTGGTACAAAACATATATGATGTTCACTAGTGCGTGTCACGTGCGTGTGCGTGCGCGCGTGTGTTAAGCCCCGGATGTTCTTCAGTCCTTAATCCGCCCCTGATGCTTTGGCAGTTTTTTTTTAAAGTTGTACCTTCACTTTATAAAGTGGCTTTTTTTGTTTTATTTACTTATCTTTGTCAAGAAGTGGGTGGTGTCAGGGTGCCCAGTCCCAAAGCACTCGTATGCAGCCCTATCCGCATGCTGCAGACTCCACTGCAATCTAAACAGGAGATGTTTACCTTTCTGTCTCCTGATTGCAACTGATTAGCGTGCTTTGCAGGATTTAGCACATGTTCTCCGTGCACGCAAACTCCCATCTGCTGAGGCATTTGCCCCCTTAAAAGAAGAAAATGCTGTAAAATGCGGAAAACGTGGGCCATGAAACAGTTTCAGATTCTTTCAGTCAGGAATGTGTAATAAGCTCAAGATTCACTGATAAATACACATGTATCTTTGTTTGAGGTACACAACATTACTGTGTGGAAAATGCAAAGTACAGTTAATTCCTGACATGGCAGAATTTGCCCTGCTTGTGCAGCGTGCATAACAAACGCCACCGGGTAAATCTCCTTGTCAATAGCTTATCGGTGACACTGTCCGTAGCAATTGTATTTCTCGCTATCAGGGATTCCTGTTGGGAGAAAATGATCTTAATTTGATCAGCCTCATAAGCTCAGATCCCCGCTCATCCCGTTATACAAACGACCCGATGATAAAACTTTACACAAAGACGGTGAAAATTAGCAAGCTAAACACACGCTAATGCCATTGTCCCTTCATCTCTGATGTGCGGCTGAGCTCCTCCGTGGCGGCCACGACTCACCCAAGGATGAGACAGAATAGATGACAGGAAGCGTTGCTTAAAACAAGAATCAACTGGTCCTAACAGGAGACTGGAGATCTTGTTTCATGAAATAATGCAAAGAATTATTGTCCAGCTCCTTGGCTCTTAGCGTTGTCTTGCACCTATGAATCTGCACTTCCCTTTTGGCAGGAGAGTCATAAACGGACAGGGGAACATCAATTTCTTTCTGGGACTTCAAAGATGAACATGAGGCCCCATGGAGCCGGACAGCTGCTGTGTTGCACACCGCAGTCGGGGATATCAAAGGCTTTTTCCCTTTTTTTCTACATTCATTGCTGTAATGAAATAGCAGGAAGTACAAAAGAGGACTCAGCTGCCCACCCTATCTCCTCCCAGCTTTTTGGTCATGATTGTATGCAAGTATTACTCAGAGTCGAGGATGGCCTCTCCACATTGAGACCTTTATTGCTGAAGCCAGCTGAAGAACCATTCACATTAGACGAGGGACAATGTGCTCATAATATCTATATCAGCCGTGTCCTGTCTTAATTCACTTTTATTACATCCATTCATAATGCTCTCATAATGATGAGATGGATCACAGCCAGGGGATTTTCACAGTCACCTTTATTATCACACGCTGTGATTTGTCATTTGCTGCTCTACAGGTCCCCGTAATGAGGATAAGTTAGACTTCTCTAAATCAAATTTAAGGATAAACGCCACCGTGCTATGTTCTTTATCATTAACCCTCTGCTTGCCCTGTGGAGGAAATACACTTAAAGGGAATAAATGTCAAAGCTTTGGTTCAAATCAACAATAAAGGAGCATGCTACAGCTGAAGGTGATAACCTTAAAACATGTGCGCATATCTAAATGTATTTAGTGCATGCAAGAGTTATAAACATTGAGAATGTTTCTCGAGGCGTTGAAGGTGAACGTGAGGTTCCAGCAGGGGTGCAGGGTTTATTATTGCAGGAAAAGTTTGCTTCAAGAATTAAATTCATGCTTTGGGGATTTTATCTGTGACAATTTACTACATAAATAAAACGAATAACTGCTGAATATCTGTTCTAATTTATTACATAACATTTTTTTTTTCTGTGCCTGAACATTCGCAAATCAGAATCAGAATCAGAAAAGGTTTATTGCCATTGTCAGTGAACAAGCAGTTCACAAACTAGGAACGTGTTTCGGTACTAATGTGCTATAACATAAATAATACATTTCAAAAATAGAATAAGTAGAATAAAATATAATAAAACTAGCATCAAACATTCAGCTATAAAAAAGGCAGGTAATGGTAATTCAATCTCAAATGCTCCACAAAGCATTTGAGATTGAAGATAGTCTTGCAAACAATGAAGGAATAGATCCAAAGTGTATAATTTAGTGAACTAATGACACAATGATATAATAATAATAATAATAATAATAATAATAATTAGTATACAGTAAAAAATATCTATTTGTGGAAAACAGCTTTCTGGTAATATTAATTCAATTCAATTCAATTTTATTTATAAAGCGCCAAATCACGACAAGAGTCGTCTCAAGGCACTTCACATAATAAACATTCCAATTCAAGTCAGTTCATTAAGCCAATCAGAAAAAAAGTTTCCTATATAAGGAACCCAGCAAATTGCATGTCAGTGACTATACAGCAATCCTCATACTAAGTAAGCATGCAGCGACAGTGGAGAGGAAAACTCCATTTAAACAGGAAGAAACCTCCCGAGTATCCTGGCTCAGTATAAGCAGCCATCTTCCACGACTCACTGGGGATGGAGAAGACAACACACACACACACACACACACACACACACACACACACACACACACACACACACACACACACACACACACACACACACACACACACACACACACACACACACACACACACACACACACACACACACACACACACACACACAGAGCAATGTGTCTATGGTTACATTGTGATTTCTTAGTAAATATTCTATTACAACGTGGTTTTCCTGGCTGAGGTTTCCTCTCCCAACATGGTGGACGAATTGACATCCCACTGAAACAAGCTGAGTCAGTCATTGAGAAGTCTAAGTTTTGTTTTTATAGTTGAAACCATTAAAGGTCTACTTCAGTGACAAGTCTTTTTTTTAATTGTTATTTCTGATTATAATCGACCACTTTGAGTTTCTTATGCTGACTTAACATATAAATAGTCTCCTAACACTACCTCCTGCATTAGCTTCTGATAGAAAACAGATGCTGAAACTCTAGGATTTGTAATGCCCGACAGATATACGTCACACTGTCACCTAACATTCATGAACTCACCCATCTTGACTCATGACAGGGAAGGCTGTTGTTGGTTTAGCGTCCAGGAAACAGCAGAGAACGACTCGGCTAGTCGCATCTAACCATTAGCGTTAGCAACCACCCGACACAGCAGAACTCCTCCAAACTTGTGTTAGTTGTGGAGATAAAACATGAACGCTGCAGAGCAAACGGAGTCAGTGGTAGTCGCATTGCTGGTAGACAATCAGAAGGATGTCCAAGTATCAGAAGATAAGACTCCAAATCCAGACGTCTGAAGCTACTTTCTCCTACAGCTGAATTCTTCGTGCTGAAACAGGCGCTTTTTTTCCTCCAGAGAACACCTCACAGATCATTCATCCCGACTAGAGACCACTGAAAATGTATTAAAATATGAGTGAAGTTGGTTTTTAAATCTCTCAGTTTGGTTGACGGGTGAAACCACTTAAAGCTGAATTGCAAATGAGTTTACAAGCTGAAGCAGATATGACTTTGAACAGTGTACAAAACACACAGATCTGTTTTTACAAGGCTACACACATGATGGCTGATGGGATAGCAAGATATTTTTTTTCCCAGTGTAGTAAAGAATCCAGCCCACAGTTGTACTTGTCATTAGTGCATGGTGTCATCAAACATGGGAAAAAATAAAGGATCAAATTTGAACATAAAGCAAAGAAAAACACCGTTGCCAGTCAAATAAACATTTATAGTACACGAGCAGGAGGCTGTTTGTGGTTTCCCTCTGTATTTCTGAGGGAGCTTTTGTTCTGAATGGGAGGAAAAGAGGAGGAAACATTGCTGTAAGGCGGCTGGGACACTGGGTGTAAGTAAAAACACTGGACTGCTGTTTTTCTTTTGCACCGGCAATGAATACTCTCTATAAAAAGAAAGACTATTATTGTTATTATTACCCATCAGCTGATAGTGTGCTCAATAATCCCCGGGACAAATGAATTAACTAAATCTGATTTGTCTCCAGACAGTTCCGTGTACGTGAATCTAGCTGCCATGATGTCACCCCTTCATTTATAAACTGGAGATTTGGTTTGTCCCATTTTGGAGTTCCTTAGAGTCAGCGGGGAGCTCATTTGACGAGAGAGTAAAGCCAGATGTGTTTGTGACCCAACATCGTGTAGAAAGTCCTCAGTGGAAACATCAGCACAGTGAAGGCACCATCACTGAGGCTGGTAGAGCTTCTATCTAATGCTGCAGAAGACAGAGCTGAGGCCTAGCTTAAGGATATGAAAGTTAAGGGAAAGTTTATTTCCACGTACATCACAGCGAGGGAATAAAATCCATGACATCACAATTTTATAAGCAAATTCAAGATTTTTTTCCCAAAGTTAGTTCTTTAGAGGGAAAACATTTAGTTTGGTTCTAATCGCATAGGTTGGTTGATTGGGCCTAGGAATAAAAAACAAAATGGTCACATGGACGTAATTTTTCTTTTGGGGGTGGGGGTGGGGGTGAGGGATGTCCCTGCCTTTTTTACAAGGCAGTTTATTCCATTGAAGATTCATCAGAATTTTTATTAAAATGAGGCTGAATTTAATGCAAATAAAGTTATTATGAATGGACCATACATAATAAAGGTAAATAACAAATTATTAATCCGCACCCCCCATTCAAGTTATTAGTGCCCCTCCCGCATTTGTCGGCAGAGGTGCCGTGTGCTGATGGGCTGGGCAGGCAAATTTTATTTTTATTTTTTCAATGTTTAATTTCATTTATTCACAAATAAAAACAAAACACGAAGAACTGAAAGAAGCAAAACTTATGGTATCTGTTCCCCTTAACCACAATAAATACAAATGACAACAAAGTTATTATAGTTAAAAAAAAGTCGGACCTGGTTTACTGTTTTAACTTTGGCAAAAAATGGAGAGAGAAAAAAACAAACATTCTTTTTTTCTTCTTCTTTTCAATTGCTTGGAGCCCCCAGACCACAAGGGCTCCCAGAGGGCCAACAAACTTTGAACCAATTCAGAACTGCACTGAACCCTAATTTTGGCCATCTTACACTCCCTGACGAGGCCCTCCCCCTTCCTCCCTGCTACTCAGCCAGAAACGCCCGTGCACATCTTCGAAACGCATTCATGCCTGTGTGCATGCACTTCAACAGAAGATCGTCAGCACGCCACAACCATCCCTGTTCCAATTGAGAAATAGAAATGGCTGCATGCTTCCTCATTTGTGGAACGATGCATGAGAAGAGCCTGGATTGTCCTGAGCGTGGTGTAGGCACTGCTAGCCGACGATCCTGTGATGACCGGAGCGGCCGGGCCGAGACGTAAGCCTTTGCAAGAGGATTCAGGTAGATGGGAGCCGTACCATCTCGGACTTTGTATGCTAGTGTTAGCGATTTGAATTTGATGCGTGCTGCTAGCGGTAGCCAGTGGAGCTCAATGAACAGAGGGGTGGCGTGTGCTCTTTTTGACTGATTGATGACCAGACAAAGTATCTGTGAATCAGAAAACACACAATAGGAGACAACTTTGGAAGTGGTGGTGGCTAGATTGGTAATGAAAAGTGTCCCTTTGGGACCTAATTGCAACAAAAGAATGTGTACCTGAGTGTACATTTCTAAATTGGCCTGCAACTTTACCCCACATGAATTAACCATTTATAAAACTAATGCAAAAGAATCAGGCACATCAGTTCTGTCTGAACACTCTACACTCTAACATTCACAGTATCTGTAACTTTTATATCCTTGATGACACCTGAAACGACGTCAAACCAAAGAACGGTTCTGAGCGAAAATGGCTATTTTGTTGCTAATTTGCAGGAAATATCTAGAAGAAAGTTCTACAGAAAGTAGCTAAGGGTCCTCAGAAATGTAGCTAGCTTTGTCACTAGGCGTTAGGAACAGCGACAAAGTGGCACTGCCTCTCTCTCTGCTGCTAAAGCTACGGATAGCAAATGCTACGGGCGATGCCTGAGCGTGAACGCGCATGAAGCAGCCTGCTCGACCCGAGCATCTCTCTTTTTCTGTGATTTTACAGAAAAACAGGCAATCACAGTAAAAATGCCAGGGCTCATTCTACAGGACCAGGGCATTGCAGGAGAATGTATGAAGAAGACATTTATTATTTCTATACATGTTTTGGCTGTCAGACTTCCATAATGCCCCTTTAAAGGAAGTGGCATCCTGACCAATCACAAGCTTGCTGTCTCCATCACTTTCAATGGATACATAAACATTTGGGCATGTCTCTGCACCGACGCAGATGGAGAAGTATAAATCATTAATCTGCATGATGTAATTAAAAGAAGAATACAGACTCAGAGAACGTTCCCTTGAGTTTCTGTTATAACATTTATTTGTTAATAAATCTGATTTGGTTTGTGGACAGTAGTTGTCCTCTTTGTGTCCTTGACAGGTTCAAATCAACTCATTTTCCATTCCTTTTTTTATTTATCTCTACTGTACGGCTCTACTTTTGCACCCATACAGACGCAGGCCTCTGCAGACGCTGAATGGAGGGACCTTGGCTGTGCCTACTGAAAAGCTAATTCCTCGTTGAACAGGCAGCCCTTGTCCTTCCATTGCTCTGTCTACTGCACTGATTGTGTACTAATGGAAACATCAGTCCCCATCTGGTGTCCATCATTTGGATTCAGGGCAGAGCTCGTCCCAGCAGATACATCCGATTAGTCCATCTCATCGATTTGGCTGCCTCGTCATGACTTAGTCAACCCAAGGTGTCTCTTCTATGACATGCCGTCTCCTTGTGATTTAGTTTGCCAACACTCTTAAGTGCATTGAGTGTGACAATAAAATCTTTAATCTAATATGCATCCTAAAGAGGAAGGTGGCGGAGAATAAAGAGGGGGGTGAGGGAGAGGGTGATGCTCTCCAAGAGCTTGGCTGTAATGACAAAGGTTTGTGTCAAGTTTCTCATTTTATATGGCTTGAAGTAAAAGAATGCAACAGTTGCTTTTTGATAGGCCTTGTGATTTGACAGCATGCAGCGTTGAACCGTTTAAAGACTTTTTTCTTATTTATCAAAAGATGAATTTGCACAGACGTGCTCACTTCTTGTCTGCAGGGGGAAATTGTGATTATTATCCTCTGAAATAGACATGACATTTTTTATATGTGCTCCGAAAAGGTGAAATCCCATTTTCTCCTTGTATGTAACCCAATCTAATCTGCTTTTGCACCTTGATAGTGCGAATGGGGTTACGGGGCACAGCAGTATTCTCAGTAGGTCTCGCCGACAAGGTTCCTGCTGCCTGGGCTTGTGCGAGCATCATATTTAAAGCTGTGTGAGCGGTATATCAATGAGATTTTGGAGCTTTGCTGTTTGAGCCGATCCCTACGCTGCATCAGTAAACAGAAAGAGCTTCTCTAAAAAGACATGTCCTGTAGCACACAGTTTTACATTCATTTAGCTGGAATTTGAGCCACTAACCGTGCAATTGGTTTATTTTATTGTGGTTTATGACCTGGGGTCTCATTTATCAAACATTGCGTAGAATCCTTACTAAAACCGTACGTAAGCTCAGCAAAAAAAAAAGTACTCACGCCAAGCAGGTTTGTGATCTATCAAACATGGAGTACGCACAGCTGCACGCAATCTCCGCTCCATAAATCAGAAACTAACGAGAATGTTTCTCAGCTGCTTTTTAGTCACATCCCGCCCTCACCACGCCCACTTACTGCCATGCATAGTCAATGCAAAGTGCCTTGTGGATCTCATGCATATAAGCCGGCTGTTGCAGCGTTCCACCAATGACATGGCGACCGTAGATCAAGGCAGATCAAGGAAGCACAATTTCACAGAAATTGAGGTACCTGTGGGTGAGGTGGAGAAATGAAAGGAAGTGCTTTTGCAAAACAAATAAGAGAAAATCCACGGAGTGGCACAGCGTTGCTGAAGCCGTCAATGTTGTGAATGCTTCAGAGAGATCTGTGGCGGATATAAAAAAATGGTCCCATCGAGAGTCGATCCCCAGACTCCCGGGGTAAAGTCACGCACGCAAACCAGTCACCCAAACAGAGATCTCCCCTGTACAAGTAGCCAGGGCGCATGATCAATCGGGTCACAGTGACAGGACACACACTGTCACAGACGCATGTCATTCTGTCTCAATCTGCCCCCCTGCTGATAATCTGCATTCCTTATTCTGCGCTTCAGGCTGTGTGTGTGTGTGTGTGTGTGTGTGGGGTGGGGGGGGGTCTTGTTCTGTGTGAAAACGAAGCGGTACAAGTGATGATGTTGCAGGATTTCATAATGTTATCCTTCTCAGCAGCAGCACTGCAGGTGCTCTCCATGTCTAACACGTGCGTAAGCCAGGTCCTTAGTCAACTTAAAGTTGCGCACATTTTTCCGCTAAGTTTTCTTTCATAAATCCCAAAGTTTGCCTGGAGAGTTGCTTACGCAGTTTTACGACCCCGTTTTGTGCGTAAGCGAGCTTGATAAACGGGGCCCCTGAAAACTAAACTGCTCCTTCAGGAAGATGTTTGCCTGGCATATAGTCTGGCCATGACCCCATAGACAGAACTCAGGCATGCGGGCAGAATCTACAGTCGTCTTTCAAACTGTCTCTTAATGTAGTTGGACTGTGTTACAACCAATGAGAGCAACGAACAACGAGATGTATTCAGCACTATGGAAATCAGCCATTGCAGCAGTCCACCATACACTGCTGAAGAGGATGAAGAATTACCTCTCTCTGTTGAAGTCTCAAAGACAAATGCATGTCTAAATCGTCCGTAGTTGATGCCAAAGCCGTTTCAAACGAGCCTTTCCAGAACCGCCACTGTCTTTGTTATTTTACTCCGTTGCAGCTCTGCTGTTATCATAAAAAAGGCTCTGCTGTAATGGCAAGTGGTTATATATCACCTTCTACAATTCTACAATCCCCCAACGTACTTCACAACACACTCACCCAAGCACACACACATTCACATGCTGGTGGTGAAAAGCTAGAGTATAGCCACAGTTGCCCTGGGTGGTGAGGCTGCCAAGCTACGGCACTGCCGGTCTTTCCGACCACCACCAGCAGGCGAGATCGGTTAAGGGTTTTGCACAAGGACACGATGACTGCGACAGACTGAGCAGGGAGTGATCCCGCAGCCGTCCGGTTTGCAAGGTGGGTACTTAACTCCGCTCCCACCATTGCCCACCAATGGTGCTAAGCTAGCTCAACGTCTCTCTACAAACGTAGAGCGCTGTGATTGGCTGAACCTAAACTTAGCCGAGCCAGTGGTAGGCCTGCTGAGGCTATGATGGTGCGTGGCTAGACCAGACATAAGAGCAAAATCTCTTTGCTATTTTTATGGTTTGCCTAGATTTCTAGGCTAGGAAGATTACCCTTCATCTGCAAATATTCAAAATGAATCGTTTCTATTAAAAGGAGCTGCGACAAACTGTCGTCGTCTTCCTCCGCTTATCTGAGTCCGGGTCGCGGGGGCAGCATCCCAACTAGGGAGCTCCAGACCGTCTTCTTCCCGGCCACCTCCACCAGCTCCTCCGGCAGGACCCCAAGGCGTTCCCGGACCAGATTGGAGATGTAACCTCTCCAACGTGTCCTGGGTCGACCCGGGGGCCTCCTACCAGCAGGACATGCCCGAAACACCTCCCCAGGGAGGCGTCCAGGAGGCATCCTGACCAGATGCCCAAACCACCTCAACTGACTCCTTTCGATCCGGAGGAGCAGCGGTTCTACTCCGAGTCCCTCCCGAATGTCCGAGCTCCTCACCCTATCTCTAAGGCTGAGCCCGGCCACCCTACGGAGGAAACTCATTTCGGCCGCTTGTATCCGCGATCTCGTTCTTTCGGTCGTTACCCAAAGCTCACGACCATAGGTGAGGATTGGGACGTAGATCGACCGGTAAATCGAGAGCCTGGCTTTCTGGCTCAGCTCCCTCTTCACCACGACAGATCGGCTCAGCGTCCGCATCACTGCAGACGCCGAACCAATCCGCCTGTCGATCTCCCGATCCCTCCTACCCTCACTCGTGAACAAGACCCCGAGATACTTAAACTCCTCCACTTGAGGTAGGACCTCAAACTGTAATTAAATATATTCCATGAAAGATCTTCCTCACTTAGGTCACGGATTACTATTTTGCAGCTATTTTTTCAAAGGACTTGTTCAAAGGGTCCTTTTCATGTCAGTAATTTCTGACCTGCACCACTGATACCAGACAAGCACGGCTGCATTTTCACCCCGTTTTAATGACTTATTGTCATAATCTGGTCTCTAATTGTCCCGACAACAAAAGAACAGAAAGTCTGAATCATCAAGCAGCCAGCCTTTACTCCCATCTCCTCCTGCTGCGACCCCGGCTGAGCGAGCATGCTGAATACAACATGTGCGAGGAGAAAAACCCCAGGCTTGAAGCCAGATACTTGTCATTTTGCCTCGAATGAGTTCTATATATCAAAGTGAAGCTCTTGATGAAGCCAGTTATCCTTTATCAAAAAGGCATTACCAGAAGCTTGACTGAAATGGAATTGGACCATAAAACCTCAAAGTTAAACAGTTTGGAGTGGGGTTAACAGTTCTGTGTGTGCATGATGTGAAAGTTTGCAGATTTTACGGCGGTTCTAGTAGAAACGAGCTCCTGCACGAAGCTTTTCCCGTTTAATGCACTAATTGTGCTCATTCCTGATGTTATTTTGTGTTTTCGAGTGACTCATCTAACTAAACGTCCTCTTAAGTATTTCTATGAGCACGCGGAAAATTAGCACTTTATACTAAATTGCATTTTATGGCACAAAATCAGCCTTTCGTTGCAGCTTTCCAGCAACACGCGAAGCACCTGCAGAGAGCTGGATCGACTAAATTTAGGCGCGTTCTTTTCTCGAATGCTTACGCCACCCCACTGAGACGCCGTCGTGGGCTGTGAGCCATGTTGCCGACGGAAGAGAAAAGAGATGAAAGTGGGAAAGAATTGTGAAAAAAGAAAAGAACAAAACATCTGATCGAAGGTGGTGCGTGATGTTTTCTCTTTTACTAATCAGTCAAAATGGATAAAAATTAGCATAAATCTTTGAAAAACACACAATTCTTTGCGTCGGTGCGTGCGATCGTGAAGCTGAGAAGGAAATCTGGCCCTCATGAGGAATAATCAGCCTTCCGTGACAGTGGCAGCAAGATGAGTCTGAGCTGGAGAAAATGAAAGCAGCTGGGGGTATTTTCAGTCAAACTTGTTATCAAGTGTTTTTTATTTATTTATTACAGCGTCAGAGTGTGTGAGCCGTGGGTGTGTGTGAGAGCCACGTGTGTGTGTGAGAGCGGTGGGATGCACCAGGAGAGGAATGCAGACATGGCTGTAAAGTGGGTGTGAAAACAGCCATGTTCGCTGACCTCCAGGCTGACCTCCTCGCCTTGGAAGCTGATAGCGTCTTTCTGTTTAAGCGTGTTTTGCAAAAATAAAAGAGAAGAAGAAGAAAAAAGTACAGGCTTGAGTTTGTGCAGTTTTGGATGCTCGCAGCAAGAGCGCCCCGCCGTCACGGAGACTGCTGAAAGTGAACGGCTCTGAGTTTAGAGAAAGAGAACAGGTCAATAGGATTTTCTTAAAATATTAGCTGCCCTCTCACCCTCTCCTCCTCCTCCTCCCCCTATCTCCCCTTTTCTCTCTATTCTGAGCACATGATGGCCCACAGCACCTGTTGCACAGACTCACAGGAAGCACTCATCCGACATTTAGATTCAACTGATTTCTTTTAAAAATGCTGACACAACATCAACGTTTTACCCACGATTATTTATCTTCATGTACTTTATACATTTTTTTATATTTCCCCTTCACTTTTAAATAGCATCTTTCTTTTCTAAACCTTTGAGATGTAAACTCTTATTCTCAGATGCACAATCCAAAGAATGAAATATCGGCAAAATACAACAAAAGAGTGATTTTATAATGAATTGTTGCATTTCTAACTTAGAGCATGTTTAAATTCCCATTCTAATTCATCTCATAAACGATTGCACGAGTTCCGGTGAAACTGGACGCTTTTTACTCAGATTACTCACTAAGTAATCCAAATATGCCCTTGAATAAATGTAACTCACACCTTAATATTTTTGATAACTTTTAATTTGTACATAAACAAATCTTTATTTTATAAATATGTACCGTTTCAATTCTGTATTTTCTTGGTGCACATTATTTAAAAAGCCGCATGTAAGGTTTTGTAAATATTTTCTGGCTGTTTTCCATCTGTCCAAATGCAGCTTATATTTTAGAAACGTCGTGGTCCTTCTCTGAGCGCTGGTCTGTGTTTAACACCTCTGAGAATGAACACTGGGGCTCATTTTGTGGCTCCTGCTTGGCCCCCTTCACCCTCCTCCCCACCTCTGCTCATTACTGAGGGGATTTCCGTCTAGATTTTATTTTCTCTTATAAAATTGAACCTTAATGCGCTGTAAGATTTGTTTTCCTTCAGTATAAATGCTGTTTCCTTTTTAAAAAGGCAGATGAATGCGCTAAGAGTTGATGTAAAATTAAATACCACCAAAATTCCGAATCCCTCCAATCTAGACGCGCTCCGCGTCCCGCGCCTCTCCCCTGCGTCTTCTTCCAGCTCTAACTTTTTTCTAACTGAATTACTTCGCTTTTAAATAAGGGGCGTGGTCAAGCTGCGTTCCTGTTCCGCCCATTCACATATTTTCAAACCAATGGGACTATCCCCCGCTCGGCCGTAACCAAACCCACTCTCTCAGTCGGCGTCTGGAGCCGACTGCCCTGCCTGCTTCCCTGCGCGTCCCTAGCGTCTCCGAGCCAAGAGGAGAAAGCAGACACACGGGAGAAGCTGGAGCTTTCTCCGTCTGCGCGCCTGGCACCGCGGCTCTTTTATGTGTGAGGAGGACACTTGGGAGGTGAGAAGAGAAAAACACGCAGCACCGCCGCCGCCTGTCCTCCGCTCCGTCACCGAGCCGGACTCCTCCCCACCTCGGCCGTGACACCTCCGCGAAATCGAGAGAGAGGATGACAGTCGTGTTCACGCAGAAACCCAGAGAGCGAGTCTAACCTCCAGACTGACTGCATGGCTTTAAAAAGTTGCCAGGAGAACATGGATGTCTGACGTGCGCCTCGGCGTCATTGGACACGTTTGGAGGAGCCCCCCCCCTCTTTTCTCCCCCTTTCTTCTCTCCATCACGTCTTGGTTGCGACTAATCTTCTCTCGGTCTGGAGTAAGTGTTCGGCTTTGTCACTTGTCCCTGACACAGGCTACACCCTGAGAGAGGAAAGTGGGGTGGGGGGGACACTGGAAGGAAGATCGCTGTGTTGCGCATTGGCGGCTATGCGCTGATCACGCTGTTTGCGCATCAGGAGGAGAGATATATTTGTTCCAGCCGCCGCGGATTTCTCCGAGCGGACACCCCAAACAAACAACCTCTCAGGATCCCTCTGGAGCTCCGGGAGAACGAGCACGTTTTATTTTGATTTGAACTTCTTCTTTCTACACCCCGAACAAGTGTCATCTCAAGCGTCCCGCTGAACGATCGAGATTGCACCTCTTTCTCCTCCGCGGTTTTTCTAACATTTGCTCCAGATTCCCAAATCTGCTGCGCCAGAAGCGCTCGGACACATGTGACTGAGACCCGTCACCTGTCCCGCCTGAAGCGCCCTACCTACAACGCGACCGACCCGAAACGACGCTGAGGAGGAACACGAAGTTCCGCTGTAGTGATGCTGCATGTGGAAATGGTCCTCTTCCTCTGCCTGGTGCTGTTGATGTGCGTACTCAGCCAGGAGCCCGGATCCAAAGTGGTGGCAGACCGCTACGCCGTCTACTGGAACCGGACCAACGCCAAGTAAGTGGCCGGAGCACCGCGCAGGTTTTACGCAGAGAGTCGCGCACGTTTCTCCACTTTTTCTCAGCATCACGTCGGTCTTTATAGAAGCTGAACGCGCTCTCTGTAGCCTGGTTGGAGATATGAGGGGATATGAGCTGATTTTGATCACAGAGCTGGCTCCTGTGATGAGCCAACCCGTGCGCAAACGCGCGGCCTGTCCTGGTCCTGGTGCATCGGTTTTAACCTGCTCGGTTCAACCCAGAGGATGGATTCAGGCTGGGGTATTGTTAAAATCAGAAACTAACTTCGGTCTGAAAAAGCAACAGTTTTAATAGTTTTGTTATTTCTGGTTTTAGGTCCATAAATCAGGTGAACCTTTAGGAAAACATAAAGGTCAAGCTGATGTCTGCTCATGTTTTTCTTGCTTTTTATTTATTTTTTTAGTATTTTTAGAAGTCGTAGCTTTAGCTTTAGAAGTTTTAGCTGTCACATGACTTTCCTTCTTTTTCCCCTGAAAGAAACTTTTACTTATTGAGCTTTGCTTCAGTATTCAGTTGGCACAAGTAAAATCTTCTAGAATAATAAGAAAACCAACAGAGAATAATATGACTCCCATTAACAGTTGGTTTCTCATTGCCTAAGTAGTTCCCAAATTATTAAGTGTGTAAAAATAATAAAGGATGCTAGAGAACTTGAAAAGATCAGACATGATTGGTTGTTTGCAGGATAATTGGATCAATTTAGAGGTTTTCTTTGTTTCATGCATATTTTTAAATTATTCTAAGAATAAAAAAAAGAACGTGGGTGTTTTAACTCGACTCTTAGCAGAGATGTTTGTTAAATTAATTATAAATTAACTCTGGAAGAAAAACACACAAGTTGTGTTCATCCACAGGGAATCGTATCTTGTTGTGATGACGTTCCGCTTTAAAATATTTAAAAAGTTCAAACTGTTTTTATTTCGCAAGTTCTTTGTTTTTAAACAAAGTTTTAGTTTAGGACTTTTGATGTTATTTTTGTAAATTTATAAAGATCTTTGCACATTTAAAGTCTCGTAAACTAGATTTGTTGCATCAAAAACAACATTCCCAAAAATAAATAAAAAAAATCTAAAAAGTTTCACAAATAAAAAAAATAATTGATTAAAACCTTTTCAAACAAAAACGTGGCGAGCTGCTGTTAGCCTCACTAATGAATGAAAACAGCCTTAAATCAGCTGTTCCTGTGATTCAAACCAGCGTTTCCTCCTGAAAGTCCCCGTTGGAGCCTCGGCTCTGCTTTGCTGCGTCTGCAGGACTTTGCTGAGGTCTTCCACTCAAAACTACTCGGCGTGTGCAAAGCCGTTAATGGCACATTTGTTATACAACTATTTACGTTGAATTTGAAGTTTGAGAAAACAGGATTTATTGCTTGAAACAATTAGTGGTCTGGGTCTAAACAGAGGCGAGTGTGAGCGGGCCTGCTGCAGCCGGAGTGGGGCGTGCAGATCCTGGCTCTGATATCCTGTAGACCGTGAACGCTGTGGTCCCCGCTTGCCCTCGCTGATTATTACTGGCCTACTGTCTTCATGGAGGCAAATACAATTTCCACTTGATAGACAAGCTTTCATTGGGCTGCTTTTTCTTTTTTTTTTCTTTTCCCAAGCAAAAAAGTTTTAACTTGACAGGCGGTTCAGTTAACTCGATACCTTCCAGATGTGCTGACAAGTTTTCAGATTTCCACTGAAGAAAGGAAAAAGTTTATTATAGAAGAAGAAGCAGAAGCACAAATCTGCTAATCTCAGATCTGATCCACTAATCCTGACCGAGCAGAGAGAGTGATCGTGCTTTTCTTTCTTTGAAATCCGGTAAAAACCTGAGAGAGACGCAGCTTCCCGAGCCTCGTCTGTTTCTGTGGCTCGAAATCGCCCAAGGGAAGGAAACGGGTTTTCGTGTGAGCGTCAGCGTCAACAGTCACTGTGCTCTACTTACCCCAAATAGAGTTGGTTTGACTCTCAAACCCTGCAGGGCTGAAAGGTAACTTTAAATCCGAGAAGGAGAGGGAGAGGAGATGGCAAACTGGTCTTATTGATGAGTCGGTTGATAAATATTGAAAATTGTTGAGCTTCTTTCCTCCTGAGGTTCTTTCCTTGCTTCAGTCCCACTCAGAGTGCTGCTAGAGTGAAGACACGTGATGCGTTTAGGCCACGTTGCACTAAAGATGTCATTTATTCTGCTAGCTGGGATTGAAATGATTATTTTAGCTTTTTTATGTTTTATTCTAATAATATTCTTAGCAGTTGAAATCTGAGCTTTGTCTTTTTCTTTTTTGCAAAATATCCCCAAAAGGTCCCAGTTTCAGATTATTTACGCAGAGTTGGAAATCGCCGGCGTTTTATAATCGTTCACGCTTAGTTTTGTTACTAAGACGCGATTCGGCGACCCCAAAAACAGGCTCCGTTTGCTTCTTTAACCACGTGAATAGAAGGAAAACTCAGAAAGACGACTTCACTCAGAAAATTCAGCCAGTCTGGAGTTTAAAGCTAGAACAAGTCTGTTATTTTTCTTTAACGGCTTTACTATGTGTTGTACGTGGGTTGGGACACAAATACGAAACGTAAAATAAAAAAAAAGTGTGAAAAATTTCCATTCAATACAACTTTTTTCATCCTTTTCTTCTTGCCCCCCTCCCTGTAGTTGTAGAACACTAAAGATGCATTTGTGTTTGCAGCGTTGTGGTTCTTGTGCAGGCTGGAGGTGGGCTTCATGGCTTCAGTCCAGCGTCTGCGTCTCACAACTACAGCAGGAGACCAGGAACCTGCTCGCTGCTTTACTACTCAGAAAAAACAAGTCACTCTGAAGCGTCACAAGTCTCCCTGTCTGCTAGCGAGATGTTCACAATCACCTGAGAGGCAGAATGTACACAAGACTGTAATTTCTACCTTCTGGTGAAGCCTCTTAGCTTGTGAGCGTTTAGGCTAATAAAGAAGCAGACATTGAACCTTAATGACGTCTCAGTTGTAACCTAGAAATACGCCATTTCCTTCCTACCTTCTCTTTTCTCCCCGTCGGCTCATCGTACCTCCTCCCTCCATCTCCTCCAGCAGGCGCGGAACATGAACAAATACAATTAGATGTTTTCGGAGTCCCTCCACGGCCGGCGCTGGAGAAAGACGCTCAGAGGTCAGGCACGCTCTGAGGCGAGCTGAGAGAGGGGTCACGCACGCGCGCACGGCGGAGAGTAACGAAGCAGAAAGTTGGGCTGTGAATGACAAACTAGTAACTAATAACTCTCCTTCAAGAGGGAGGTGCTGTTGACACAAAAACAATCTGCTGCAGTTTCATTCGTGCACGATTCTCCAGGTGTTCTGGCGTTTTCTGCAGTTTGTGGATAAAAAAGGGAGCAGATTACCCAAGATGTTGATGTGGGTGTTCTGTAAATGTTCTGCAACTGGAAACCTGCAGTTAGTATTTGTGTCTGTGGTGTCGGCTCGCCTTTGTTTAAGTTACGCTTGCCTTGTGTGTGTGTGTGTGTGTGTGTGTGTGTGTGGGGGGGGGGGGGTCATGTTGAGTATTCTGAGCACATTTAGGGCTTTTTTTTTGTTTCTTTTGGTTTGTTGATTTTTCTAGAATAAAAATTTTCACTATTCATTTCAAACCAGCAGCTGCTCACATGCACGTATTTTTAAATGATGACAGTTCTCCAAAGCGCGGGTCCCCAATAACTGGGCCGAGGATCGGTTAGCGGTCCGTGGATCATTTGGTGCCGCGTTACGGAGAAAAGATCAAAAAACCAAATGTTATGTTGATATTTCGAAAATCGTTGCTCATTTTTGAACGTTTCAAGTTTTTTTTTCTTCTTCTCTGTTTGTGGATGTTTTTGCATGTTTGTCCAATGAAACGCGTCAGAAAATAATTCATCAGTTTGTCTCACCTGAAAGAAAGAGGTTTTGGTCATTTTCCCAAAAAATAAAAAGCATTTTTGGACGTAGGTTTCTGCCCAACGACGACGTTCTTTTGGTCTGCGTGGTGTTTTAATTTAAATGATAAATTACCCTTTTTTATATGACAACTGTAACAATAAGACAAATTAGGTGTGATAAAATGACATTTATAATACGCGTAGTGTCCATGTCAGACATCAAGATCCACAGCTGTATCTGAAAATCATATTTAACAGTAAAACTTATATATGGAAGCCTATTTTATAACAAATGATTGTTGCACATCCTTGTTTTTACGTCATTTCACTTAAAGAGCAAGTCACCCCCTACAATAAACTTACTTCACTCCCACTTCATGTTTGAAAAATGCAACAAATGCTGTTGCTTGGCAGACCGAGAGGGCGGAGCCACTAACAAATACACACACACAGGCTCACAATGGCATTTTGACATCATAGCATACCTCAGCCAATAGCGGTGGCAGATTTAGATTCAAATACAGAGCAGAATTTTTCCCTGACGACGGCGCAACACTGATAGTTTTAGGCAGAATATTTGAATTTTAACCAAGATGCACTGAACTGCCAAATAGACTACACATGTCTGTAGCGTGATTAGACACTCCTTTATATAGTTTATCAGCAAAAAAATGTGATTTGGGGGTGACTTGCTCTTTAACTTTCTGTTTTTGCTAACCCACTTGTTCGTTTTGGCTTTAGTACATATCATAGTATTTTCTGAGCCGTTGTTGCCTTTAATGACCCCTTTTCGTTGTGTTATGCCTGCGACATTGAAAGCACAGATGCCAGCCAAACAGACAATGGACTTGGGGGGGGGGGGGGGGGGGGGGTAAAAATGGAGCCAGGGGGGGGGGGGGGGGTAAAAATGGAGCCAGGCGGAGGATGCTGAAAATTAAAACGGGACATGATGGGGACAACAGCAAATTGCAGCAACAATATCTCTTTCATTAGGTTTTAATGACACTTTGTATTTTCTCGGTAGACCTGTAAACGTGCTTTTTGTTTAAATACATTTTTTTCCCCTGTTAACTGGAAAATGAGCCCAGCAGGCAGTAGTCAATGCTTGGTCAATGTGCTTGGCAGAGCAGCTGTTCTTCAGCGCGCAGTGGAAGAGGGGGAGGACTCTTGGCCGTGACCCTTGTGGAGGTGCTATGCAGCGGACAGAAGCAGCCCTGTCGCCAGGGGTGCCTGGTGCTCAGGCTGGAGCCTTGGAAATGCTAATCCTGTTGAAGGAAGCCTACAACTGGGCAGGGGAAAAGTCCTTGTGGCTGTGTGTGTGTGTGTATTAAAATGTGTTTAATAAAAAAAAATCCTTTTAGGCAGTTCTTTCTCTAGACATTTATTTTATTTCTTTACCCAAACGTAAAACCGTCGTTTGTCCATGGCTAAAAGTAACGTTAGCCCATCAAAGGGCTGCAAAAACGTCTTTTCCCTTCTGCAAACTAGAGGAATATTGAATGGCGGCTTTATTTGGGTTCTGCATGTTTCCCGGCTTGTCCTGGGAACCGTGTATTAATGTCCAGGTTTTTGTTTTCACAGTAATCACTCCAAGGTCAGATCAAGTGCTGAAACTCCACTATCAGCTGAGCGATCTTTCTTTTAGAGCCCTTTCAAACTTCGGTCCGCTGGGGGAACACTATCCAGCTCGACTTGGACGGAAAAGAAGAAAACGTATTTTCCATCTCATGCAACGTTCACATGCACAAACTTAACGGAAGACTTCTTTTCTGGTATGACGGCGACAAAAAGAAGGATTTTTAATTTTTTTTGCTGATTTGTGACTTTTCCGCTAGACGCATTTGGGTGTTTTCCTCTTTTCTCACTCTTATTGAAAAAAATTAGCTTTTCATTTTCCTCCCAAAGTTCTAGTTTTACTACAGGCGCCGGTGTAGATTGATGGAACAGAAAGTGGGGGACAAATCCACGAAAAGGTCCCGGTTTCAGTCTAAAATGTCCTAAAAAAGACCAAAAACAGGATTGAGATGATTACAGAGGCTCCAACACGGGGTTGAATTACCACTCCAGGAGTCTCGCTGATCATGATAGCGTCTCGTTCACGGCTGAATATGTTGCTACCATGTTCCTCTTCACCTCCTCCGCCTCTCTTCTGTAAGATGGAGGCTTGCAAACAGCTGTTACACGGTGTATCTGTCCCCCCCCGACCAGAGAGCGGCGCTACTGAGCGAGGACTTAGCCTTGTGGACCATCTGTTCTCAGCCAGAATCCTTTTAGAGCCACTGCTGAAGACCTTTTCTTCAAAGGAATCATTATTTCCAGAATTTGTTCAGATTTACTGTCAGACTAAAAAAAATTGACTGGATAAAATTTCCCCCTCACTATTTATCAGGGATGTTCGACGAAGCTGCTTCGGTTTTTTTGACAGCCATATTTTCCACTCATGGTAGACTGACTCGGGACCCGAAAGCTGCGTTTTTCTTATTTGACTTGGGGGGGCTGCGGGGGAGTGACTGGATGTTTTTCTAGCTGGGCAGCAGTGTGGAGAATAGATCCCAGAAGAGAACACATCTCTAGCTCGTGAATAAAGACCTAATTGACGGGTTGTAGCCATGTTGTAAATGACTCATGAGGTAATTCGTCTTCACGGGCCGACTGAGAAGCACACATAAATAGTTGTGTGGTCTGTTTTTCCTTCTGAACTGATACAATCTGCTCCTATATGCCCCTGAAACACTTCTTTTCAGTCTTATGTGATATTTTAGCCCCTTTTTCCACAAATTCTCTTGGGTTTTTTGTGTGAAGAAAAATCAGATAAAAGTGCAATAACATTTATTTCACCTATTTTTTTTTTTTTTACGGTAACTCCTCTGCGACGACGTTCCGCTGACGTGAAAAATAAGCGAAAAGTCAGATGCCCCGTTCGGCTGAGCTCGAAGCCTGCTAATAGTAAGCAAGCTGCTTCGTACAGTTTTAGCAGACGGTAGACAAAAATACAAGAAGCCAATGCACCCCCCCCTACCCCCAATACCCCTCACCCCTTAGTGATGGGTTGTGGGACTGAAAGGCGGCCATTGTTCTGCTTCCTCTGTCCATGCTACATAGGCAGGACTGAAAGTAACGCATGCGTTTCAAGCAGAGGGAAACAAAAAAGGAGGGTAAAGTAAATGAGAGGGGGAGATTGGCGTGGATGGCAAGGGGAGGAAAGAGGAGCGTACAGTTGAAGTTGTAGTAAGACAGGAGGAGAAGCAGGATGAGGAGTCGGGGGTTAAGCAAAGGAGGAAAACCAGAGGTGGCCTTTTCACTCATTTCCAGCTTCTCGTTGTTCCACACGACTACTCCCTAAACTCCTCCTCCTCCTGTCCTTGTTGAGGCTTAGAGATGCATGCGGCTCGCTGGCTGGCTGCCTCCCTGGTTGGTGACCATGGTTGGCTAGCTGGTGGTGTTCCCTCCAGGGAAACAGACTCTGCATCCTCACTCCGAGGAGTTGTTGTCTTTAAGGTTCGGGTTTAGTGACCCCGGGGCGTTTTTCTGCAGAGACGGGATTAAGCCTGCAGGTTTAAAGCCATGCTTTGTTTCCTCTGATGGAGAAGACCGCCACACACAGGCTTGTGTTTACGTGTTGGGGGTGGCACTGTGTGCACGAGTTGCATCTTAGTCCTTGACTACGTGATACATTGCACACTGTGTCCTTGGACGTAGAATTTCCCATTATTTTGTCTTCTGCAACAGATTTTTTAACAATAAAAAAACAGGCGTTTGTTTTTGCCCTAAAATAAACTTTGCATGAGGACAGTTCAGAGTTTTCTTATGCAGATTTAGAAGAAAAAAATTCACACGTGAAGTCATTCCAGAAAATTCCACAGCATTTATTATTTTAATTCTTTTTATTTTTATTTTTATTTTTTTACAAACTTTGTAGCGTTAAAGTAAATCAAAGAAAGTGTTTTCCCATCTGTCACTTAAAAATTACCTTCTAAATGAACATAATAAGCTTTTCTCTCTCCTCTTTTGGCTCGGGATGTTTGATTTAAACTCCTAAAGACCAAGTTCACTGAGACACTTTTTTTTCTTTTTTTTTTTTTTTTTTTACTTATGTTTGAAATATGATCGGTCACATGCAGACTAAACATGAAAGTAGTCCTCTACCCCTACTTCCTGCATTAGTCGCTGGTAGAAAATAAACAGACAAACACTTAAATTAGAAAAGACAGTTAACTCTACATCACACTAGCACTTAACATTCATGGAGTCATCCATCTTGGCTGTTCACTGAAAAGCCAAAAGTTCAAATAATCAAATATATTGAGTAGATAAAACTCGTAATTAAAAAAAAAATTTTTTTTAGAACTCAAATGTGTTGAGCTTGTTAAACCTTTCCTTGTTTTAAGTACATAGAACTCAAACGTTTTAATTAATCAGAACTATTTTTTAAGTAACCATAACTTAAATTAATCAATAAAGACAACTTAACTTTAATGAGTAATATTAACCAAAAAAATGATTGATTTATTATTTTATGTTTCTATATATGCCATTCATCTTTATGTCAACCCTAACGTGTGTTTGATAAATAGACTTGTATATTATTTTAAATATTTGTGGATTTACAAGAAAAACAACCACAAACTAGCAATTTTGTTGCATTTGAGGAACAATAAACAACTGATGGGGGAGGTGCATTGTGGGTAGTCATGTTTTCAGTTATTTTGCTCTATTTTGGGGTGTTTATGCATGTTTATTGTGGATGATTGTTGTTCTCAGATATTATTTCGTTCAGTGTTGCAGATGTGGTGTTACTTTTTGTATCATGTTGGCCCCGTAAGTGAGGAGGTTGGTCAAAGTAATGCTGTACGGCTGTGCCGTCCCATTGTTAATAATACTGTGGTTGTTCACACCAGATGCTCTTGACTTGATTTTGAGTGTTCCACTTTCATTGGCTGTTAGCATTTGTGGGTGTGTGAGTCATGATCTGGTGTTAGTTACTGCCTTCACCAGCCTGCCACATTGTCATTTTTAAGTAAATTCAACTTATTTGGGTTAGGGTCTAATAGGTCCACTTAGAGTTCCTATAGGTTATAATATTTAAGTTAGTAAAAACATGTAATAAATTTCTAATAAAATAAAATATGCAATTTTAGTGAAATTAAACTTTGTAAGTTGCTTAATTACTAAGTTATAGGTTGGAGGTAGTTAAATGCTTTGATTTTATTCAGGTCATATTTTTTAAGTTATGGTAAACTTATAGTTTTTAGGTACGTTAACTTAAAAATTATTAGGTAATCAGTTTCCTCATAAATTTTGAGTTCAGTGAACTTATTCGGGGTCACAGTGTTGTTGGTTTAGCCTTCAGGAGAGATCAGAGCACGTCTCGGCTAGTAGAAGCTAACGGTTAGCATAGCAACTCCACAACATGGCAGAGATCCTTCAGGCTTGTGTTTTTGTGGAGATTAAACATCAACGTTACAAACCAGTCAGTGGCAGAGATTCGTTGCTGCCAATCATATAAATAAGAGTCCAAATCCTGCCGTTGTCTGCTCCCCTCTGATCTGGGTAACTTCTTCTTGTTTCATCCACAGAGATGGACTCACACGTCATTTGTTCGTAATGCAAATGTGTTTAAGAAACGAGTGGCGTTGCTCTTTAATAAGATTGTAGAATAGAATGGTTAATAAATCGGATTTAAACTTGTGTAACATCAAACTGAGTCAAATATCTTCAACAGAAATTGGCTTTGGTGCTCAGAAAAGCAATTATTTGGTTCTCATTAAGTGTGTGTGTGTGTGTGTGTGTGTTGACTTGCACGCCCCGTGCGTGGTTATCCTGAGCCGACCCCAGCTTTAATGAAGCAGCAGAGACGCAGGCCTGCTACTGTAGTAAAGCGCAGCACTGTTCTTGACCCATTTCTCTGTGTCTGCTCCTCTGAGAGCTGCTTCCTAGTTTTCCTATTTTGTAAAATTGAAGTGTGTGTGTGTGTGTGTGGTGGTTTGTATTCCTCTGCAAAGCTGCACCGACTTTTATTTTTTTCTCATCCGAAGAGAAAACGATTGATCCACAAAACGGGTAACAAATCCTATTTTCACTCCATCCTCTCAGATTGGACTGGTCTTTACATCATCTCCAAACACAAGCAAACATGACACCCAACTATAACACACACACACACGCACACACACACACACACACACACACACACACACACACACACACACACACACACACACACACACACACACACACACACACACACACAGTTCATTATTTTGGTAGTAAGCTTTAAGTTGCAGGAGATGTGGTATTTATTCAGCTTGTTTATTTTCTCCCCTTAAATCAGCGAGCAGTGAGCTTTGGAGTGCAGCAGCCTTTGAACTGTGGTCCTATCCCATGACTGCAGCCCGGGGTATTAACCCAGAGCCACTGAGAGGCTTAAAAAGCCATCAGCTCATTGTCCGGAGACACAAAAAATACCCCCTTCCTCTAAAATCCCTCCCTCCATCCTCTTCTTCTCTTTCCCTCCTTCCCTCCTTTCTTTAGAATGCCTCGAGCTGGCATTCGTATTAATCAGTTTTAGGGTTCTAATGAGATAAGTGAGACTTAAGGGGAGTCCCCAAAGTGGTATAAGCCCTCCAGATAAACAGAGGTGATGAGCGCTGCCTATAGCTACATCCTCTGTGTGTGTGTGTGTGTGTGTGTGTGTGTGTGTGTGTGTGTGTGTGTGTGTGTGTGTGTGTGTGTGTGTGTGTGTGTGTGTGTGTTTTCCCCTGATAGTCATGCATACAAAAGTTTTTAAAGTCCTTAATCTCTCTCTGGGGCGCTGAAAACCCAAACATGGCTGAACTGGGTTTACCAAGGGGATCATCAACACCTCGCCTCATAAAGTTTGATGGAAATGGGATTTGGTGATTTATTTATTTATTTATTTTTTAAAGGACTCCTGAATGTGTTCACTTTATCCCCCCCCCCCCCCCCCAATTAATCACATTCCCATTGCTCCTGATCCCACAAGTTACCCCAGGAATACAGGCCAGTGATTTTCCTCTCACTCCTTCCCTCCTTGTGCCATGTTGCTCTCTCTCTCATCCTCCCTTCCGACGCTTTTCCTTCTGGGATTACAGATCTGTAACTGTCCTGTCGTCCGTACACGGGCTCCCACTGAGGCGACTGAGCGTGCTCACGGTCGGCTTTAGGCCCCGTGTTGTGGCTGCAGCAGGTGATGGACGTTTGCCTACACCCTAATTTTTTAATCGCCTCCCTCCCCAAACTGGTCGGTCCGTCACTTTTTTCTTCCACACCCCATTTTCCGTTTTTACGACTGTTACGTCTAAGTCGATGCTTCTGTTTAAATAAAAAAGTCAATTACAGGCCAAAAAGTTTCAAATTTCTGAGAAAATTCAACAGATTTTTTGCAACTTTTTAAATTATGAGTTATAAAGAAAACAGTTTGAAGTGACGCCTCGAAAGTTTTTCTTCTTTTTGATTTTATGATAATTGTTTTGGAAAAATAAATGCTCCCATACGCCTGTCTGAGTTCCTGTGTACCGCAGGATCAGGTTGAGCTCTTCAGCAGAACTGGTGGAGTAGCGCTGAGGCGGGTCGAGTCCCCCGAAGAGTTTAGTTTCACCTGCTGTTCTGTTCCTCGGAGCCGCGGGACTCCGAGACCGGAGACATTCCAGCCAGGATTAGAGCGTGCATGTCAAACGGAAGCACAAACGGGGGAAGCAAAGTGGCTTTCTTTTTTCTTTGGTCCGGCACTTTTTACAGGAAAATAAGATTATTTTCCTTCAGTTTAACATATTGTCATCAAATTAAATTCAAACACATTTAGGATGCAAATATTTAAATTAGGTTTTACCCAAAAAAATGTTAAACCCCCCCCCCCCCCCCCCCCCCCCCCCAAAAATGCAATGTACTGTTTAGCTTTTTCATTTTATGCACCTAATCCCTAATTGATGCAACATTATATGTTTGTGTATATTATATTTAATAAAGATAATCTCACATTTATGACATAAATAGTCGTCATATAGGATTTCCAGTCTGAAAACACACACATTTTTCTTAGAATGCTAATTTGCAGTGTTTTCATGCAGCTTAGAGATGAGGTAACACGAAACCCTGCAGGGAAATACCATATTTCCCGTATTAGATAAGCATGCGTGCGCGTCTTTGTTTAGGCGGAGCGATGAAATATTTGTTACTGTTTGGGATCTCGGAGAGCCGCAGTAAAAAAAACCTGAGCATGTGAATCTTTAATTAATCAAGTCAAGGTTGACATGTTTAGAGTTGATGATGATGATGATAAAAGATTATTATCTCTTTTTTTAATCTTTCTCAGGAGTTTTAAATCCTATTTATCCAAACGATCTCATCTAAACGACTCCTCTTTTGATTAAAGCAAAGAGGAGTCATCCTAATTAGCAGGACTGTACATGTTTTCTTAATATTCTCTACATACATTTTATAATAACAGTTCTTTATGATCATAAATCATGATAAATATGTTCTTTTGTGTTTTGCAGAATGACAGGTGCGTGCTGCTAGAGCAGGGGAACGTATCAGAGGGATGTCGGGCGTGCAGCGGCTTTAATAATGCAGCGTAGCCACACTTTTCTATGCCCTCTCTGGGTAGTCTGTTACATTAAGTCCAGGTCTGCAGTTGTACATTAGCAGCCGAGTCTTCCTGCCTGTATCAGTGTTGAGGGAAACATGGCACAGAGATGGTTGAATTATTCACACTCATAATCGGCCTTTATGTCCCGCTGCCAAGCCTGGCCCCACTGTTATTCTAGTGCATAATTGATAGTGCTCAGAAGTAGAAAAAAGTTAGAATAGCAGAAGTAATGCGAAGTGAAAGTGTAGTCGGGCAGCATAAGCAGGGGGGGCTGGAGGTTGGGCCCCGGTTTGGGTTTTTACACTGAGCTTGTGTTAGCCTTTATGGGGCTTAGGCCCAGCTAGCGTGAGGATCGCGTGTGTAGGCCAGCCAGACTGATGTGAGAGGAAGGGGAGTGGGATAAGAAGAGTGGGGGGTGAAAGTATGTGTGTGTGTGTGTGTGGGGGGGGGGTAGCTGGAGTAACAAGGTCTGACGCTGAGCTGGCCCAGAAAATGGGCTTTTTCTCCCCTACATGTATTCTGGGGCTCCAGTAGAAGCACACACTTTAAAATAAAAACTATTTAACCAAAAATAGTTTGTTCAATCAATCACTCAACTTTTATTTATATAGCACTTTATCCTACAATACATGCAACTCAAAGTGCTTAACAAATTAAAAAGGCGCCACATACCCACATTCCCTCCCATCCCCAGAATTTTAAAAACAGTCTGACAATAAAAACCCCTTCACACACACACACACACACACACACACACACACACACACACACACACACACACACACACACACACATGCCCCCTTTCCCATGGTAAAAAAACCCACAATTGACTGAGAACAGATGAGCCAGACCAGCTAAGATAAGGAAACGCCATCAGGGGAGCCATCCGCCCCAGCAGCAGCAGATCCACAGCAGCAGCCGAGGCACTGACAGGGCGCCCAGGGCAGGGAGGGCAGAGCCCCCCCTCCTCCACCTAGGCACACCTGGAAAGCACCCAGGCCACCACAGCTGACCACCACCGCCGCCGGGGCAGAGGGCTCCCACAGAGGAAGCCCTGGAAAGAGGTTAAATTAGGATTAAAATATAAAATCAAAAGAGCTTTGTTATTGTTTAATAAGCAGGAGAAATAGTTCTGTTATGAATGCATACCGCTGGATTATCTTTTTTTGGTCACTAATCCAAATAAGTTTCGTCTGTGCCTGCTTGCAGGTTAGACGTGCACTGCCATCACATTACAACTGTGCAATACGATGATCAATAAAGGGCAACCCTCTGAGAAGGACAGGATGCTCCGTACATCTCCGAGCAAACATGGAGGAGAAGTCCCTGTTTGGGACATCACAAACGGGGTCTTTTTTGAAACGGCTCATTTTTGGCCTTGTTTTCTTTAAGTGACGGATCCCTGAAATGGCTCATTCTGGAAGGTACTGAAACTTCTGAAATCACTATGTGAAAGGGTTTTTGTGCACAGGACTTCACAAACATGTTTGGTCTCGACCATGGAACTATTGTAACGTAAGGAAAAACGTCACATGTCCCCTTTAAAGTGATTTTAATCCATTAATTGCTATCATGTTCCTGTATTCCTTCTAAATTCAGGCTCATGTGTGGATTTCCCTAATTTCAGCAGAGCAGTTCTACGATCTGCCTCTAGTGAAAGTGTTGACACGGCCCCAGGTAGAGTCTGTTTAACACCTCCCTAACCCGTAACAAAGCCGTGCTAACTGCCGCCTAGCTCTGCCTTTTGTGCTCTCCAACAAAGCCCCTTTAGCTTCTAATAACGCCGCGGCACAGCCAGCGCCAGGAGAAACCTGAGATAAGGTCCACATCAGAGAGTTTGGTGGGAACTGTTTAATCCGCCGCTCGAAAGCAAACCAACACACAACAGGCAGGGATCGTGTTTGGCAACGTGGCTCGCTTTGACGGAGGGATCGAACGGTGCGAGCAGGAGAAATGACGATGATGGAAAATGCGAAGGCGGCTGAGCGCTGGGTAGGCTCTTGTGGAGCTGTGACGGAGAACATCTGGAGTCAAATGCACGGAGTCGTACCGGCCGTGTGCTCACCCAGACCTACATGTGTCATACATGTGTCACGGTTCCTTTTATGACCATCCAGCTCAGACTCTTGCCGCGTTTAGTTGATCACAGAGTTGTGTTATTAAACATTCCCTTAACTTATTTAAAATGAAAGCTTTACTTCTAATCTCTGTATAGTTTTGACAGCGTTACTTTTGAAATATGCTAGAAAGTATCTTGCGCCCCGGTCGCTGCAGCGCGGCCGTAAAGCTGTCGGGTGGAAACATTAACGGTGATACGTCTCAGGAACTCATAAAGCCAATTTATGAGTGCACTTACAACCCGTACACCTACTGGAGCCGTTCTATAAAGATGCAGACAGAGATTGCACCAAACTCTTCCCAATTACCCACATTTTAAAAGTAATAAACGCCGATCGATACGTGATAGCGGGAGGTTAATCCCTGACTTAGCCGCTCATTTCCACTTAAGGCGCTTCTTTTCAAACTGCAGCATTTACAAGCTTATCATTGATTTGTTTTATTGTTTTCTTCCCAACGGGTTAAATACTTTGTGCCTCTTTGAAAGCATCCCTCCAGAGCGGATGCTCTTTTGTTTCGTGGTGCTTAAACTGCGAAGAGACCTGAAAAGAATTGGCAAATTTTCTTTCTTTGCAATTACTTTTGTTTGAGAATCGCTCAGTTTTTGATTTCCCAGCGAGGACCGAATTTTAATTAAGAAAATCTTAAAGACTCAACAGTGCAGTTTGAAGTAAACACTGTTGTGATTAGTGGAGTAGCTTCTGGCCATCCAACAGGAGGATGACCAGTATGTAAACAGGCCTGCGTGCTGCTGAGCTCTGAGGCTTAGTGGTGCCAGGGCAGGCGGGTCTGCTACCAGAGCTGGCGGGTATGGATTAGACCTCTTTTTGTCTCACTGTGAAGTTAATTGAGGGGATCTTCCTCCCACAGTGGACTGGGACCGTCTCAGATATACACGCAGCCTCGCGTTACAAAGCACAGCGTTCCACTTTTAATTTGCGCTGACGACTTCTGCCTTCACTCTAATGAGACTGCATCCAATAAATCATTTCTCTGTGACCTTTTACTCACTCCCCCCTCATCCAACACCCCCCTCCGATCACTGCCTGTATTACGATATAATGGCTCATTACAGTGTCACTAATTAGACTGAACAGCATTTAGATGTGTGACTATTCAGCCTCGCCCTCATTTTCCATCATTGATGTCTTTTTTTTTTTTTTTGCTTATTTGCCATTTCTGTGAAATTATTGCGATTATCATGTTTATCGCGTCTGGGCGACGGTGGCACAGGAGTTAAGAGCTCGCCCCGTAATCGGAAGGTTGCAGGTTCGAGCCCCGCTCAGTCTTGTCGCTGTCGTTGTGTCCTTGGGCAAGACACTTAACCCACGTTGCCTGCTGGTGGTGGTCGGAGGGACCGGTGGCGCCTGTGCTCGGCAGCCTCACCTCTGTCAGTGCACCCCAGGGCAGCTGTGGCTACATCGTGTGTGTGAATGGGTGAATGACTTTGTTGTAAAGCGCCTTGGGGGGTTCCAGGACTCTAGAAGGCGCTATATCAAATACAGGCCATTTACCATATTATCTCACATAATACACGGTTTCTGTGAAATGGTATTCATTCATTTGGCACATGGACTTCAAATTTTGACTAAAAATGGTAAATAGTCTGTATTTGAATAGCGTCTTCATAGGGTTCTACAACCCCCCAAGGCACTTCACTACACAATCATTCATTCACTCATTAGGCGGTCCGCAGTTGAAGAAGGAGAAAACACACAATTTTTTCTAAAAAAAAGCACTTAAATACATCTATCTTTCAATTCAATTCAAGTTCAATTCAAGTTTATTTATATAGCGCCAAATCACGACAAGAGTCGTCTCAAGGCACTTCACATGATAAACATTACAATTCAGGTCAGTTCATTCATTCATCTGCTCCTGATTCTAATGAGGCCCAAGTTCTAATAATCCAACATTGATGTAAAAGCCGTTTCAAACGAGCTGTCGCCATCTTGTTTCACTCTGTTGCATCATCCCACCCACCAGGCATATAGAGTGCCCTGATTGGCCCACAAAGCGGATAAAGCTCTGTGATTTGTTCACTAAGCAGATAGAACACTATGATTGGCCCACCATTATGGACTAATCAGCTCTTTATGTGTTTGAAACCCCTCTAGAGATCTGTGATTGGCCAGCCAGAATGCTGTTAGGGGCTGCAGAGGTTCCAGTGGAGCGTTCCAAAGCAAGAATTTGGTCTAGTTCACTAGGCTAGGACTTGCTAGCAGTGATCCCAAATTACTGACAGTGAGGCTGTTGTGGCCGGTTATGTTTAGGAGTCTGTTACTTTTTAAACATTGGACCAGGTTCTCCTTCCTTTAATAAACACAATCATTTAAAAACCTTCTTATTTATTTAGGTCATAATTTTCTGGCGTAATTTTTTTTTCTTTTATTAATTTGGCAAAACAATTAAAAATCAAATTATAAAGAAATCTGTAAGGACTGAATAGCTTATTTTTTTTACATGACTTAAGAGGTTTTGCAAGTCTTCTGGTTTATCAAATGATACAAAGACTTATCTAAAACATCTCAGTTGGATGAGATGATTAAATCCACGGAGAAAACGGTACCATGGCACCCTCTCCACTCCCTTAAGAGCTACATGTTATTGTGTCTGTTGTGCAAATGCTTTACTTCCACCTATCTGGACATGGAATAATCCCTCGCCTTCTGTCTTTGTTTTTTCTGTCTCTCCGCTGGTCTTTTATTTGTGAAATTTTCCGGAGTTTTACGGCCCTGTAATGATTTTGTAGTGGGCTGTTTTATTCCTGTGTCCAAACCAGCAGCCTGGAGAAGATTTAGTGTGCTTCTGTTGCTGTCGGGGTGTCGGTTGGGGAGTGTGCTCTAATTGGAAGGTCAGGAGGACGCGTTTCAGAGTTGCACGACTTTACCTGCATACTGTAGATTTAAAGGTTACTCAGACACGCTCAGAGGAAAAACAAACAAAAAAGAGTCTTTTTTCTAAATCACGTTACAGTAAAAGGATTTATGTAGAGACGTCGTAGTGTTGTGTGTTGATTTTCCTGTTTTCATGGTTACTTTGACACCAGAAGATGTTTTTCCACTGGGTGATGTCCTCTCTGAGAACAGCTGCTCCTGGTCCTGGTCCTGCATGACATGCCAGGAGTTAACCACAGCCCGGACTTGGCTGGAAGGCTGAGAAGTCTGCGTGTTTGACGCTATGTGTGTGTATTTGCGTCTGCCGGGCTCTGTTTCTGCATTTCGTGACACAATATATGTCTGTTGCTAACCGTTCTCACACGCTTGCCTGCTCCAGCGTTGCTGGTGGAGGGTGTGGTGAGAAAGGGGGTTGAGCCGTTTTTCCCTCCAGACACACGAGGAGTGAATTATCCGCCCTTGTTGAGTTTTCTGATTGCACATTTTTGCACGTGCATCCAAGTTTACGACCCGGTTCTTTCCCCACCAACCCATGGAAGTGATACAGTTATTGACAACAGAGGGAAAGGTGAGGTTACTGCAGACAAAGAGGCCGAATGTGCTGACCAGAGCATCCTGGGACAAAAGCAGCGAGGAGTGTGGGGTGTAGGGGAAGCAGACCCACCATTCACTGCGTGCCTTAAAACGAAGCAGCTCGGCTTTTCGAGCAACGCTTCGTCCCTTCCCTTCCTTTCTGTCTTCTGTTGCCTTTCTTTCTTCTTTTTCAGAGGGCTGTCTGCCACTTGTGCAAAGAAAATCGATTTTTTTCTCCTCCTTCCTTCCCCCTTTCTTTTATTTAAAACCCCTCTGCCATCACATACCCAAATCAATACCGTATCTACATGTGCACTGGGTCACAGCACAAGCACCGACTATAACAATGTCACATTGCACTTTCCCATTCACAAACACCAGTTCCCTCCTCTTTTCCCTGAGTTTGTCCTTTTATTTCTTCTCACCTGCTTTTACTAAACCGCCATTAGACCGTTTTATTCAACCTGCATGTCTCTTCTTCCCTGCAGCCAGCATCTAATGCAAAAAGGTGAGAGTGTTAAGAGATCTAGAATGCATTTTCTGTGCCCCTCTTGACCTACGCACCTCTTTTCTCCTCCTCCTCCTCTCAGGAACTGTTTGTAATTCAATTCAATTTAATTCAGTTTAGGGCTGCACAATATATCGAAAAATGATCGTCATCGGGATAACAGGATGTGCGATAGGCCCATCGCAAAGCACGTCAAAAACGGCGATAAATGTTTGGTTCAACATTTCCATCCGTGTCATACATCAGCTTTTTGTAAACCAGCTCTGTTATTTATGCGGAAGTATTTTTTGACCAATCAAATGTAGCCCTTCTGATATGCGGCCAATCAGATGGGTCCGTTCACGTAACGCGCCCGCCCCCTACGTAGACCCTCAGGATGGAAAACAACACCCGAACTGAGTTAGCGGCGCCGTTCCCTTGTTCGTCATGCTGGCTCAGATTAACGAACGCACTTTGTGCTGATGTTTCTGGAATCAGCGCTGCTTTCAAACGTGAACGTGAGTCAGCTCGGTGTCTTTAATCATTTTTACCGGGCTGACTCCGACACGTGCCGGTGAACCAACCCACCTCCACTTCGCTAGTTTTAGCCCCAGGCTCCAGTTAGCTTCCAGCTAAAAGGCTACAGCACTCTCCTCCCAGTCCCACCCTGCTGAAGAGGGCCTGGAAAAGTTCCCCCACACATCAAAGTGATTTTTCATTTATGAGCTTTTATAACCTTGTTAATCAGGATAGTTGATTTGCTGCTGCACATAAACAGTCAGAGGCTCTGCTAGCCGGTTATCTTAGAGGAGCTAGTTCAATTTGTTAGCTTGTTATCAGAATCATAGTTGCAGTTTCATCATCTGAGCTGCTTTTTAAGATCTAGGTAAACTTGTTCAATGTGGGGTTAAAAATAAGCGTTTTCACATATTTTCCATGTAGTTTTTTTGCCAGTTCCTCTTCTGAAAGGTAGACAATTGTCTTTCTCTTTCCCTCAGAAAATCTTAATATTCTCCTGGTTTGGCCCAGCACAGTTCACTTCCCAATTACAGCAACAGCCTTATATCATAACCACATAAGTGGAGAAAATGTTCAGTAGCAATGAGAGAATTTGCTGTTGCATTTAAGTGATTTTAACTATTATTTAACATTTAAACTTATTTTCTGACTTTTTTATTTATTCAGAAAACCCTGGTAAGGGATGTGTTTCTGTATTTGGAGCATCAGAAAAAGTTTTATGGTGGAGGTGATGTTTTAAAGTCACTGAGAAACTGCATGCATGCAGTTTGTTGTTTTGCTGCTAATACAGTAGCAGGTGCAGCTGCTTATACAGTAGCAGGTGCAGCTGCTAATACAGTAGCAGGTGCAGTTGCTAATACAGTAGCAGGTGCAGTTGCTAATACAGTAGCAGGTGCAGCTGCTAATACAGTAGCAGGTGCAGTTGCTAATACAGTAGCAGGTGCAGTTGCTAATACAGTAGCAGGTGCAGCTGCTAATACAGTAGCAGGTGCAGTTGCTAATACAGTAGCAGGTGCAGCTGCTAATACAGTAGCAGGTGCAGTTGCTAATACAGTAGCAGGTGCAGCTGCTAATACAGTAGCAGGTGCAGTTGCTAATACAGTAGCAGGTGCAGTTGCTAATACAGTAGCAGGTGCAGCTGCTTATACAGTAGCAGGTGCAGTTGCTAATACAGTAGCAGGTGCAGCTGCTAATACAGTAGCAGGTGCAGTTGCTAATACAGTAGCAGGTGCAGCTGCTAATACAGTAGCAGGTGCAGTTGCTAATACAGTAGCAGGTGCAGTTGCTAATACAGTAGCAGGTGCAGCTGCTAATACAGTAGCAGGTGCAGCTGCTAATACAGTAGCAGGTGCAGCTGCTAATACAGTAGCAGGTGCAGCTGCTAATACAGTAGCAGGTGCAGCTGCTAATACAGTAGCAGGTGCAGCTGCTAATACAGTAGCAGGTGCAGCTGCATGTTTTTGCAATAAAAATGTTATGTTGTAATGGAATTCATGCATTAGTTTTTGTTTGCTTTGAACCCAGAGCAGACGTCACACGCCAGACGACATCAACACTGCATACTTAAGTATTTGTTCATTTATCGCAAGTAATATCGATATCGCAATATTATGCACTGTTATCGAATATCGCAGGTTTTCCTAATATCGTGCAGCCCTAATTCAGTTCAATTCAATTCAATTGAATTGAATTCAATTCAATTCAGCTCAAAAATACTTTATTAATCCCAGAGGGAAATGGATTGCTGTAGTAGCTCAGAATAATAATAATAATGAGAGTCTATGTGTGTGTGTAGGTGTGTGTGTGTGCAGTGATTCATACTGGCTTGAACTACAGAGGCTCCCCATTATAACTCCCTCGCCCTGTGCGGACCTCGTGCGTGGGTAAACATGCGTTTCAATCGGTGCATGCTAGAAGTAACATCCACATTATCCGGATCTGCTCCATAAGAAACGTGCAACACCACTCCTCCTCCCGTGTCCCTTTACCCATCTGTCTTCCTCACTGCTTCATCTGACTCTTATTCGGTGGTTCTGCGGGGCAGCATTGAGAACTGTCATGCACAGAGCACCCATGCTGGGCTTGATGTTTCCTTGAGCTCCCCTCTCTGATGAAAAATGACCTGTGTCTCCAGATCAGACGCTGGGAGCTGCATTGGGGGCGGGGTTAGGGAGGGTTTAATGGTGTAAATTGCCTAGATGTATGAACTGATTTGAGGAAAAAAGGAAGTGATCAAAGATGAAAAGAAAAAAAAACACTAAACCAAGCAACATCTCAATATATTACCCACATGAAAAAAATCCCCTCTTCCGAACAAAAATGAGAGAATATTCCAGACTGAGGCCGTTCTGTAGGTTTTACTGTAGCTTTTTTGTTGAAATGATGCCCAAAACGGGAAAAAAAATGCATTTCAAAAACTGCGCGAGTAGTATTGCTGAGTAATTTTGTTCTTTTAGAAAAGCCGGTGATTGGAGGCAAGTTTATTTCTGTGTAACTCTGAGTAAATAGCCTCTGATTCACTGCACATCGCAGGACGGGGCACCCCGAGGGGGTCAGTGTGACTCCTTTTCTCATTGTTCACACCGAGCTTTTCATCAGACCTTCCAAACCTCATTTTTTTAACACTAATGCCTAATTCATGCTTGTCTACGCTTCTGCTTTTCCTTCCTTTTTTCCTTTTCTTTTTTACACACATGCACCAATTATTTAATTTAATCTGAACATGTTTTGCAGTTCTTGTGTACATTTGCAAGGTCACAAGCTTGAACATCTTCCCACTTAGCTCCTGTTTGGCTCAATCTCCTCCAGCCAATCATTCAGTGCCGCTTCCTGCTGATCCACATTGCTGTCGCAGCAGCATCAGCACCAGGGGCCCTGCCAGGCCAACGCCGTGCAGCAGGAATATGTCTAAGCATGCACCTGTTGTTTCGGTTAATCCCCTTTATGCTTTTTTCAAACCTTATCACATGTTTTTATCACAAGTGCATGCAGGCAGTCCCTCTTCACGGAGATTTTATCCATAACGAAGAGCATCTAGAGGCAGGTGTTTTCAACGTAATTAGCTATAAATAAAAGTAACAGAAGGAATTGCCATTTTACATGTGTAACAGTATGAAATGAGTGTTTTCCACCACAAGTCATTTCCCCCTCTCCTCTGACACAGAACTAGTCTGCATGAGATATGGTCTCAAGGTCTCATGCATTTGCTTCTAAACTGCTTCTTTCCAGCTCAAGAGAAGAATGAAGAATGGACTCTCTCCTATTAATAAATCAAATACCTCTATTTTTAATAAAGCTAATCAACCCAAGTGTTAGTCAATAATAAGATGTGACCGATCTGTGAAATCAAAATATTAATTACTTTATTATAATCCTATAGAATATAATAAGTAATATGACTTTAAATGTTTCCACTAGGACTGATCTCACGTAGCGTTAAGAGATAACACATTACTTTTACTGATCCAATCAGAATCTGCCAGATCTGACGGAGGCGTGGTTTTCGTGGTGTTTGGTAAATCTGTCAACTTTTCATTCGACCATGAACCAAAACATCCGAAGTATAAAACCATGCCCACGTCATCTCTAACGCTGGTTCAAAGCGTTCTAGAGAAGTTGTCGGAGTGGCCAATCCGTAACTCTCCTCTTCAGCCGAAAGAACCAACGACAAGCTGGATAAAATCTGTTGCTGTTCCACCTGCTGCAACTGTTCCTTTCAGAATAAAAGCTGAACCATCACGACCCCGTTTTGGGTCTCACTAGATGCCAACAAAACTGTCGTGACCCGGAAGTATCTCAAAGACTGGTCTGGTTGGCAACCGCTGCTTTTCCTACCGGCTTCGGTTCCAGAAAGGGTGAAGCTGGACCTCGACATTCCTGATCTAACGGGGACTTCCGCTAAGGGTACATAGACCGACAGAATGGCGTTGAATGTGTTTATGAATCTTCTAACCAAAGCTTAGCGTGAAGACATCACCTTCACTTCCCACCAGAACTAATCGTTTCTTCGGATTTGCTGGTTCTGAGCAACATTCCACACTACACCATTCTCCGTCTCATTCACCTTAGTTACACCATACATTTAGTGTTAAAGTCAGTCTAGTTTAATTTGTTAGTAATAAATCTTTAAATATTTAAACTTGACTCTCTCTTCTGTTGTCTCTGAGTGAATATGAAGCTGTTATCTAATCCCTGCAATAAAAAGTTCCAATCTTCTGGTTAAACAGTACCCACAGATCCACAAGGTTGATTTCATATTTACTATGGAATTATGTCTTATGGCTCATTAAATAACATGTAAATTAAATCATTACACATGAAAAGGAGTTTTATTACATTTCTTAAGAAAATTCTTCTTTAAATGGAGAGTAGGCATTTTTGGCTTGATTTAGCACACCCTAGTGTCTGTTTAGTAGAATCGAAAGCAAAACTTATCTCCTCGCTGTGCGTTTGTCTTCCTTAATCTGAAAGCTGAGATGTCGTCCGTCCCCCCCCCCCCCCCCCCCCCCCCCCAGCCTTTTTTAGTGTCTACAGGAGCGGTGCATCACTAAATAAATAAATCAACTGTGTTCTTGATCTAAAACATGCAGAAAACTTGCTGGAAGAAGATTGCAGCGCCAGGATCTGTCAGCTCAATTTTTTTCTAAGTCCAAGAGGGACCGGACTGGCACTCTGAAGTTGCAAAGGCAGTATTCTGGGAACAGAGGACGGTGGGGGTTTGAGTGACATTTCATTAACCCTGTGAAAGGTCATTTTAGCACATACTGGCTCAAGAAAATGATTGAAAATTGTATTTTATTACGTAGAAAGTGAGTAGCACCAAATCTGATCAGATCGGTCTTCTGCCAGAAGATCCGTCAAATTAAACCCCTTTAAAAACGTACATCTGGCTGCTTAGAATAAAATGTTATGATCATACCTTTGTATTTTGTTCTGATAGTTCAGCTGGTGTGTTTATGTGACTTTTGAATCATTGATGAGCGTTTAAAATGACTCGATGGACATTTAAAGACCCTTCTCTGCTAAATTTGAAAAAGGAACAAGAAAGTAAAAAAAAATCATAATTTTTAGATATTTTATCTTATTTTTAGTGTAAAAAGAATAAATTCTTCTCTAGAAAAATAGCATTACTTAAAATGAGGTAAATAGTCTCAAATATGACTGGATTTATTTGTTTTGAGTAAAATGTGTCTAGATTTCTTAACTCTAAAAAAATCTAAATTTAGATTATTTTGTTAGTTTAAGCAAGATTTGCTTCACTTATTAGATTTTATTTCTCAAAAACCAAAAATTCCAGTCAAATTTAAAATAATTTATTTTATTTTAAGTAATGCTATTTATGGACAGAAGAAGATCTATAGAAACACGAGAACATTGGACATCTTATCACGATGCTTAGTTGGCTGAAGACTTTTGCACAGCACCGTAGGTGTCTGAGAACTTCTGACTGTCTTGTGCCTCATCGAAGCCCACACTGACTTAATGATGCTGAGACGAGGACACCTGGGGGGGGACACACACCATCTGCTGCAGGACTCCTTGTTCTGTTTGTCACTAAAACACTTCTTTATGACTCAGTTCTGGGTTTTATGTCTCCATGCTGATGGATGAAATTTCGGACAGAATAGATGCCTCCTCGGTGTCGCCACGTGGCGTCGAGGAAATGTGTCCCTCAGAAACGCGCAGCTGTGGTTTTACGTGTTCCACGACATGTTTCACACGTGGTCTGCTCGAGTCCTTTTGAGAGCTACGGTCCACTGATGGTAGGAAAGTGTGTTAGCTGCACTCGGGATGCTCAGTTTCTGCTGTGCAATGAGGGGTGGTGGGGTGTCTTTCATAGATTAGACACCATCTGTTGGCTGGCACTCTGCAAGCACATTGCCCTTCTACACACACACACACACACACACACGCACGCACGCACGCACACACACACACACACAGGTACTGATAATTTCCACATTATTCACTTCTTTCCCTGTCACTTTTGTGACATTCACCTTCACATTGTCACCGTCTTTTCCTTGTACCCGTCCTGGCCCGTTTTCCCTCCCTGTAATCAGGATTTATCATCCTTCTCTTGTTTTACTTTAATTCACCCTCCTTTTTTTTGCCTCTTATTACTCCCTTTCTTCCCTCCACCCCCCCCCCCCCCCTCTCTCTTTGCCCTTTTTCTGCAACTTTTGCTCTTCTTCTTCTTCAAGTATCTCCCCACCCACCTACTTTCCTTCCTGTTTGTGGAGTGTTTAGGTGTGAAAGCCGGTCATTAAAGAGATGCCCCCTTGTGTCCTGCTGGGTGTAATCATCTATGAAAGAGGACAAATTAATGTAGCCACAAATAACACTAGTGTGTGTGTGTGTGTGTGTGTGTGTGTGTGTGTGTGTGTGTATTTAGCTGTCTGAGTAGTCCAGTATGCCAGCACGGCCCACTTCTGTTTCATCTGGCAGTTACAAAATCCTTCATCAAGGTCACATGACTCAGACCAGCCCTTTTCTCCGTCCTCTTGTTGCACATCCAGTGACACGCACATCTGTTTTCTGAACATGACCTTTTTTTCCTTTACTAAATATCCAGGAAGGTGTGTTAAACTTAAAGGGACATTATGGAAGTCTGACAGCCAAAACATGTACAGAAATAATAAATGTCTTCTTCATACATTCTCCTGCAATGCCCTGGTCCTGTAGAATGAGCCCTGGCATTTTTACTGTGATTGCCTGTTTTTCTGTAAAATCACAGAAAAAGAGAGATGCTCGGGTCGAGCAGGCTGCTTCATGCGCGTTCACGCTCAGGCATCGCCCGTAGCATTCGCTATCCGTAGCTTTAGCAGCAGAGAGAGAGGCAGTGCCACTTTGTCGCTGTTCCTAACGCCTAGTGACAAAGCTAGCTACATTTCTGAGGACCCTTAGCTACTTTCTGTAGTACTTTCTTCTAGATATTTCCTGCAAATTAGCAACAAAATAGCCATTTTCACTCCGAACCGTTCTTTGGTTTGACGTTGTTTCAGCTGTCATCAAGGATATAAAAGTTACAGATACTGTGAATGTTACTAGAGTGTAGCTCACCTTGTAAGATGTCTGACTCTCATGCAGAACACCTGGGTTTGATTCTGGGTGTGAACATAGTTTATTTAGAGTTTCTTTTTTACATTAATGGTATATTTTTTACAGTAAGATGCCCAAATTTTTATTTGAGACTCGCCGAACGGCATTGAATTCACAGATAAAAAAGATGTGGGTTCAGCTTTCATTTTGGAACAATTTTTCAAGCAAGGGAAGGGAATGATCTGAGCATGCAGGAGGACTGACCTATCATAAACCTTTGTCGGCTGTGCTGAAGAGAAAGGTACAGAACCAAATTATTTAATTAATTAGCTGCGCGTTCTCCTGTCCTCCGGGCCCCACACACACACACACACACACACACACACACACACACACACACACACACACACACACAGGACTGTCTCAGCTGTTATTTTCGTTAAGGAGTGTGCACGTACAGCATGCGCGCCTCGTGCACGAGCCTACTATTGAAGCTGCCGTTACAGTTTTGGCCTGAGGGGGCAATCACGAGCATAAAAATTCAAAAGTCCGTAAAGTCCCTTTAAATAAATGGGTTTGTTCTTGCTTATGAGAGTGTGTAATGGTGCTGCTGAGGTGTACGCTTGTTTTGGAGTTGCCATTGTTTCTCTTTTTCCCAAGTTTGTGTGCGGTTTCTCCGTTTCATCCTGCCTCCTGAGGTTCACTGCTCTCCGGTTATTCTGAAGGTCACAGATGACACTGTGGGAGAGGCGTCAGTCATCACCGCAACCCCTCCGTGTCCCCCCCTCGTTCCATCTCTCTCCCCATCATTCCTTTCATGTATTCTCCTCTCGCTCTTGTGTGGCTCTTGGTATGTGGACTTTATTAAATTTTCCTCCGGGTGGGTGATGGAGAAAAGAGAGGAGGGGATCATGGGAGTCATCCCCTCTTTCCTGCTTTCATCTGTCTCCTCTTTTATTCCCACAGAAGGGTTCTGGTTGTTGGGTCCTCGTGGTGAAAAGGTAGCCCAAGAACCTATGCCCTTCCTGGGCACAGAGCTTCATGACAGCTCCCCGATTCCATCTGGAGGTCGAAAAGCAGAAAAGAGATATAAAAAGAGCTTTTTCTCTCCTTTCACCTATTACATATTCTGCAGTCTCTTAAGGGCCAGACAGAACTGTTACAACGTTTTCTGCTCTACTCATAAACCTTTCTGTCAACGGAAAAGTTCTTTGTAAAAGCATTAGAGTCATTATCACGCACCTGCTTTGCAAATGAAAGAATCAGTTTTTTGTTTGATATTTTAAGAGACCTTATTAACCCCGTGTGCTTGCTTTTGTTCATGTTTTGCTGGATGGGTCGGGATCAGTGTCTTCCACACATCTTGTCTTAAGCACACCCCGACCTAGCAGACGCAGAACTGCACGGCAGTGCTGGGATACAAAGCAATTACCCTACTAGTTGAATTAACTGCGAATAGTCAATTATTTGGAAGGCTGAGTTTAATTTGAACAGCCACAGGCGGACCGAATGACTGCCAGATCTGTTGAATTAAGAGATTGTTTCAGCAGAACAGTCGGACAACATGGAGCACGCTAAAAGGTCCCAAACAACAACACAGACGTCTTTCACATTTGCCAAAACAGAATTTAGACTTTTTTTTGAAGATTTTTTTAGTTCCATTGAATCAGATTCTTTTTCAAAACAAAGAACATCAAGCCAGTTGGTGGCGGAAGTGTGATGGTCTGGGGTTGTTTTGCTGTTTAGGCCCTGGACACCTTGCTGTAACCAGGATGTGTTAGAACCATGAATTTTTCTTTCTACCTGAAAATCTTCACAGAAAAGGCCTCACCAACATTTTCTGAACGCCACAACAGGATAAACGGCTTCCCTTTGCAATTTCATACAACGGCTTTTGATTACAAAATTATTATCTGCTGTAATCAGCAGGTAGACAGCAATTTGTCTTTTTCTGTTTATTTGTGAGGTTTTTGAGAGCAAAGTAAGAGGAGTTAGATGGTTTAAACGATGTTATTGTTTATGTGAGAATACTTCAATCATTCCATTTAGTAAAAAAGGAACTGGAGACTATCAAGCTTTTAAAAAACGTGGGCATGTGAACCTTAAAGGCCAACTTCACTGGGAAACCGATTTTTACTTTTTGTTTTTGGAAATGATCAGTCGCTCTGAGTTTAGCATGCAGGCAAAATGTGAAAATAGTCTTCTGTCACTATTTCCTGCATTAGCTGCCAATAGATTTTAGAGGAGAAAAGGCTCGGATTAGAAAAACCTGACAACTACACAACATAATGTCAAATTAGCATTCAAGGACTCACCCGTCTTGGCTCCTGACCGGAGAGGCTGTTGTTTATTTAGCGTCCAGGAAAGAATAGAGCACGTCTCAGCTAGTGTAAGCTAACTGTTAGCATTAGCAACTCCACAACACGGCAGAACTAATTCAGGCTTGTGTTATTTGTGGCAATAAAACATCCCAGTTGCAAAGCAGAATGAGACAGTGGTAGAATCATGTTGCTGTTAGCCAATCAGAAGCAAGATGTCCAAACGTCAGGAAATAAGACTCCACATTGTGTCGTCGGAAGCTCTCTGATCCGTCGATTTCCTGAAACAGGAGCGCTAGAGCTCTTTCCCACACATATCAACTCATAAGACATTCATTCCTACAAGAGGATGCTGCTAATTCACTGGAAAAGACAAATGAACTTGGACTTTATCAGAGTGTACTGGGCAGAAAGCCAAACTACCTTCTGTTAAAGTGTCCATAACAAAACAAATAGTAAAAATATGTGTATTTCTACATATTGGTCCTTTATTTGTGACATGAAACCCTGACGGACTAGTGAAACATAAAGATGATCCCAAGGCAAAAGTCGGTCCCGAGATTTCCAGTCTTTATTCCTTCCAAATGAATCCATAGACAGTGAGTCATTTGAAGGGAAGAAGGGTTTGTTCAACATGCAGCCAACAAGAGCAGACTTCCATCTACTGTTTTGTAGAAGTTAAAGTCCCATTAGTTGTCACACACACTGATGTGTGTGCGAAATTTGTTCTCCGCATTTCACCCATCCCCTTGGGGAGCGGTGAGCTGCAGACACGGCCGCGTTCGGGAACCATTTGGTGGTCTAACCCCCCAATCCAACCCCGTAATGCTGAGTGTCAAGCAGGGAGGCATTGGGTCCCATCTTTTCAGTCTTTGGTATGACCCGACCAGGAATCGAACCCTGATCTCCCAGTCTCGGGGCGAACACTCTACCACCAGGCCATTGAGCTGGTTGATTTGCTGGTAATATGCAGCTGGTTGTGAATTAGATCTAAGCATGTTTGCTCAATGCGGTCAGCCAAGAACAAACATCCATCCCAATCTGAAGAAACTCTGTTCTGACAGGTATTGTGATTGCTGCCAGTGGGAACGTTCAAAATCTCCATCAATGAAACATGACAGATAAATGATTGCATTTCTTGTTGTTTTCCTCTAAACCCAACAGGGTAGGATTCATAATGCGTGCTAACAAGAGGGATGCCAGCCTCTTAATCCATCCAAAAATTGTGCCCTTCTTTACTTTTGCACGTCAGCCCGCTGATTATACCTGACAGCTCCTCCTCCTCATTGTCTGAAATGACAAAGTGCTACTACCGCGCACCCAGAGCCTCATCCCTCACCCACGGATGGCCCCGATCACAGAGAGAGCAGATATGAGACCAGGGAGGAGATCCGTCACAACTCCACTTAGCTTCAGGAACTCATTTTTCAGCTCCTGGATGGGCAAGCGGATGGCGTCTCTTGGTGGTGAATTTGATTTAGAAGCTGTTGCTTGGTGGTAACTTCAGGAGCTGTCAGAAACACATATACAGCAGAAATAGCTCATCAAAAATGATGGTAAGAATGATTACGACAGTACTCTTGGTGGAACCTGGATTAATTTTTTTACTGGTTCCAGAGGCTGGATTTGTTGTTTATTTTAGAAGCTGCATAGGAAACTGAAAACTCTAAATCACAGAAGATGCCAAAACATTACCGCAAAAACGGCATGGCCTAATTTTATATTTGACAATCAGACGGATCCTGACATCCCTATGTTGACAATTGAGTGTTATGTCATTACAATGACCACATTTATCACAGCTGCTCTTGTTATTCCAACATTCGTATTTGCAATAGCCTTAAAGGGACATTATGGAAGTTTGACAGCCAAAACATGTATAGAAATAATAAATGTCTTCTTCATACGTTCTCCTGCAATGCCCTGGTCCTGTAGAATGAGCCCTGGCATTTTTACTGTGATTGCCTGATTTTCTGTAAAATCACAGAAAAAGAGAGATGCTCGGGTCGAGCAGGCTGCTTCATGCGCGTTCACGCTCAGGCATCGCCCGTAGCATTTGCTATTCGTAGCTTTAGCAGCAGAGAGAGAGGCGGTGCCACTTTGTCGCTGTTCCTAACGCCTAGTGACAAAGCTAGCTACATTTCTGAGGACCCTTAGCTACTTTCTGTAGAACTTTCTTCTAGATATTTCCTGCAAATTAGCAACAAAATAGCCATTTTTGCTCCGAACCGTTCTTTGGTTTGACGTTGTTTCAGCTGTCATCAAGGATATAAATGTTACAGATACAAAAGACGTCATTGGCGCTTTAGCTCATCTAGTAAGACGTCGGATTCTCGTGCAGAAGACCTGGGTTGTGAACATAGTTTATTTAGAGTTTTTTACATTAATGGTATATTTTTTACAGTAAGATGCCCAAATTTTTATTTGAGACTCGCCGAACGGCATTGAATTCACAGATAAAAAAGATGTGGGTTCAACTTTCATTTTGGAACAATTTTTCAAGCAAGGGAAGGGAATGATCTGAGCATGCAGGAGGACTGACCCATCATAAACCTTTGTCGGCTGTGCTGAAGAGAAAGGTACAGAACCAAATTATTTAATTAATTAGCTGCACGTTCTCCTGTCCTCTGTCCTCCGGGACACACACGCACGCACGCACGCACGCACACACACACACACACACACACACACCTGCAACCTTCCGATTACGGGGCGAGCGCTTAACTCCTGTGCCACCGTTGCCCCAAATATAAATAAATAAATAAGTAATTAATTAATTAAAAAAGCGAGAGTATTCGGTTAAAAGCTAAGCTAAAAAGACGGGTCTTGAGCCTGTTTCTAAAAACATGAACGCTCTCAGCAGCCCTGAGGTCCCCTGGCAGCTCGTTCCAGAGGCGTGGACCGTAGTACTGGAAGGCCGCTGCGCCGCGAATATGCGTCCTGACTTTAGGGATGACAAGGAGACGGCTGCCAGAGGAGCGCAGAGACTGCGTGGGTTCATACGGTAAAAGCAGTTCTGAAAGATAAGAAGGCCCAAGACCGTTAAGACATTTAAAAACCGTTAAAAGTGTTTTATAGAGAACAACTGAAAAAGAAGAAATGTGCGAATACCCAAACTGCTTTATGGCTTTAGCAGAATAATCACATTAAATACAATCTATTTGAGTCTACCCCGCTGCGTTCCTTTTCTTCAGTTCTGCACTAGACGTAAAAGCTCAGGCACATAATTTAACACAACACTAGGCTGCTGTAAGCCATTGTGAGCAGCGGAGACAGGCATTCAGTGGTACAGTATTAAACAGGATTAAGATGATTGCAATGGAGATGGCAGCTTTAGCCACACGTTTTCTCTAGGTGTCATCTTAAAACTGCTCCACTGCCGAGGCTAAATGAATTCTCCCATGATGACATCCGTTCTTTTAATTTCCTTTATTTATATGTTCACATTCCCCCTCCGTTTTCCTTTCGGTCTCTCTCGTTCTCTGTTACTTTCATCGCAATTTAAACGGTCGTATTTCAATCCCATCTCATTTTTAAATTTGACAGCAATCAAAATACAGCCAACTTGCAAGAAAATTACTCCATTTTATCTTGGTAATTATTGACATGAAGGCTGGGAGGAGGAATGTTTGGAACACGCACGCACCATTATTACGGTGTCTTTGAAGCCTGCAGAAGCTTGCACTGTCGACCGGTTTGCCAAGAAATAAAAAAAATGATTTACATTCATCTGCGTGTCGGTATCTTTCAAAATGCCAACAGATACTTAGAATCTCTCCATTTTTGTTTATAGCACCATACATAGGTTTATAATTCATCTAAAAACAAAAAAAAAGGCTATTTTTTAACATTCCTTGTGAAGTTTAGTGTCTGAACTCTCATACCAGGACAGAAGACACAATTCAACATCAGGAGAACTTTCCCAGGACCCAGTTTCTGTGACTGTTCTCTCCACTGCAGAAACAAACGTTAAGGAATATTGTTGGGGTTGCAATTTAACAAAGACATTGATCGTAGTGGGGAGGTGGTACCTTTTAAACCAGGTTTTAACCCTAACCCTTACTAAAACTTTACTTAAGTTCAGCTAAGTCATTTTCACACCTATAAAGAAGAAGAAGAAGAAGAAGAAGAAAGTATCATTTCTATAGCTCCTCTCAAAATAAAAATCACGAGGCGCTTCACAAAAGCAAAAAATGTAAAAATAAAAATAAAAAACATTTAGAAAATGTTTAAAAATATATTTAAAATGAGCAAAAAGAGATAATTGTGATTCAAATGTTAAGAAAGAGAGAGAGAGTGAACAGGAAAAAGGGAAATCAGTGGATCCTGAGGAAGGTGGAATAGGTGGGGAGAGCAGAATAAAGAGAGAGAGGTGAAGAAGGTCATACAAAAGCCAGCTTGAACAAGTGAGTTTTCAGCTGCTTTTTAAAGGAGACCACTGAGTCCACTGATCTCAGGCTCAGGGGGAGAGAGTTCCAGAGTCTGGGGGCCACAGCAGCAAATGATCTGTCACCTTTGGTCTTTAGCCTGGTGCTGCACAACCAGTAGGCTTTGGTCACTGGACCTCAGGGACCTGCTGGGGGTGTAGGGACTAAGAAGATCACCAATGTAAGATGGTGCTTGTCCATGTAAGGCCCTATAGACCAGAACCAGGATCTTGAAATGAACCCTGAAGTTGACTGGCAGCCAGTGAAGCTGGAGGAGAAGCGGGGTGATGTGGGTGTGTTTGGAGGACTTGGTCAGAAGCCGAGCACAGGCATTCTGAACCACCTGTAGACGGTTCAGGGAGGTTCTGCTCAGACACGTGAAAAGAGAGTTACAGTAGTCTAAGCGTGAGGAGATGAAGGTGTGGAGGACTGTCTCAAGTTCAGAGCGAGACAGAATGGGGCTCAGCTTAGCAACGTTCCTGAGATGGAAGACGGAAGAGCGAACAAGAGAACTGACATGAGAATCCAGGGTGAGAGCTGGGTCAAAGGTCACGCCAGGATCCCTGACAGAAGGTTAGGTGTGAGAAGCAAGCTGACCAAGAGAGCCTCTGACTTTGGGAACCAGCTCGTCTGGGGCACAGATGAGGATCTCAGTCTTATCTTCATTCAGCTGAAGAAAGCTCCCACCATCCAGGTTTTGATAGAGTCTAAGCAGGTGTGTAACAGCTGCAGCTTAGACATCTCATGGGGCTTAAAGGAGATGTACAGTTGGATGTCATCTGCATAAAGATGGTAGGAGATTCCTTTGAAGGAACTCAGGATGTGCTGAAGAAGAAGCAGGAGTAGAGGCCCCAGCACAGAACCTTGTGGGACACCATGGGTAAGAGAGGTGGTGGAGGACCTAAACTTGGAGACGGCCACAGAAAAGGAGCACACATCAACCAATATGACTGCAGCACCAAGGCCCGTGGATGTCTACCCACTTCCCCAAATATTATTCCCCACGATTGGCGTAGACGTTGCTATCGTCTCAGTTTCAGGATGCACACTCCCAACAGAAAGGAGAATTATTTTTACTTTAATGTTAGAACATAAAAAAAACCATCAGTTAGATTTCACCACTTCAAATATTTTGGTTGAAGTTTTAAAATGCTTTTTGGTTTTCCTTAGAATTGGTGTCCAGTGCACAGTAGATTTTTCCATGTTCTACCTTATCCAAGTGGCAACAACTGTGTGTGAGAAGAACACAAGACATCCCCTGCAATACTCCTTTTTAAAATCTCAGAGTCTGCCGTGACACTCTGCTGAAAGTTGAGATCAGTTTTTCAAACCAAAGCCACAACATTCTTGGAACTCAAATACTGTTGCATTTGTTTCTCTCTCTCCGTGTGCGTGTGTGTGTGTGTGTGTGTGTGTGTACAGGAATGTGTCCTCCTTCACACTTTCTATTATATCATCTTATACAATATTTCCAGTATGCGGTGTGTGTGATGGGGAGCAGAGGTCTCAGGGTTTATGCTAAGACCCTCGTAAAGAGTCGTGATTGTGGACGATTGCGCGAGAATGTGTTTATGATCGTCTGCATGGGGGCGCCGACACGACTGCGTCTCGCCTTGGGTTTTAATTCCAAATGGACGTGTGAGGACTGGCAGGAGAAAAGGCACGTCCGCGTACGGGTGGAGGGGATCTATAGACGCGGCACATAAAATGGTTATTGTAGCGTAACCGGCGTGGTGACCCAAGCCCGAGTTAATATTGAAGAGTTTGACCTTTTCTGTTGGCGGGAGTTCAGGAGTGCCCTTGATCCTCTCTGCCTTTGTGCTAGCGCTTCATTTACACGTATGGATGCATGCACTCAAGCATGTGACCTTGTTTTTATTCACATTTATGGCAAAAATACTCAAGACAAAACAAGCAAGGCACTTGAGTGGCAGTCCTGCTGCTTTGATGGTTCAAATCTTAGTGGCAGTAAAATGTCACCTGTTTCAGAAACTGGTTGGACTGGTTTATGAAACATCACATGTGAGTAAGAGTTTAAAAGGAAAATGCAGAAACAAACTTGTTGCCTTTCTTCTCAAAGAGCTGCTGTGTCATCTGCATTTGGGAAATGTGCCCAGTCACACCTGCCCTTGCCCAGGGGAGATAACTGCACTCCCAACCACTTAGTCACTACCGTTTCAGCCCTTCTCTGGCTGCCTTCTGCTTTCATAACATCTCATACCTGCTCCCTAGTTTCACCTCCTAAATCTTCCCAGTAGTATTAAATTTGTACTTATCCTTCCAGCCGGCCTTCGCCGTGTCTTCAGGCCCCTAAGGAGACATCCAAAGCACAGAGCCCTAGGTAGGGAGCCCTGGGCTGGGCTTAAAGCTGCTGCGGGAGCGCTCACAGGGATTTGCTCTAGAGACTCTGCAGTAGAAGATCAAGTACATGCCTTGGTCTAGGAAAATGAACGATAGAAGGTAAAAAGTTCCCTCGACACGAGCAGAAGAGAACACTTTTCCAAATGTATATTTTAGGATCACAAAAGGCAGTTTTTTTTAATCCACACGGCAGGATTTGGAAGGGCAAAGACTTCCCAGCATGCATTAAACCCCTTCTAAATTTGAACCCCTGCCCTCTATTTGTCTAACAGAGAGAGAACAATCGGTTGCGGTGGCTTCAGAGGCCCAATCTCTGCCGACGGGGATCGGACGATGTCCCACGCCAAGAACAGACCCGGATAATTAACCCCCTTCAGTGTTGCTAGCGTGGCTCATGTGGCCCGTTGGACAGAGGTGGCTGTGCAAACACATGTGGACACACGAATCCACCGACAAGCATAATCATGCTTACACAGAGGCATTAAACCAAGCACAAATGCAAACACGGCGTCTCAAACTGCTCTGTGCTTGGTTGACTTTGATTGAAATAAAACACTGCCGGTAAATGTGAGCTGTGCATAATTTCAGTCTCTTTGTGTGGATGGCGCGTTTTCAGCGATCCGCTGAGCGCTTTCCAGTGGAACACAGACGCCCCGCTTCGTCTGCAGTCTGGGTGACACGTTTGAGCTGTGACGGACAGCTTCACAATAAACACCGTTCCCTGAAACGCCGATCATTGCGCCCGAACAGAAAGTGCTTTTAATCAGACAACACCTCGGTTCCCTGAGCTCCTCAGTCCAGACCGGTCTCAGAAACCTTGGTGTTCTTTTGGACCAGTCCGTGTCTTTGAGCTGCCACTCAAAACATTTAGTAAAGAACTGCTTTTATCATTTGCGAAACATTTCCAGGTTGAGAGCTTTTACTTCAACATCGGACTTGGAGATGATTATCCGTGCTTTTATTTCTTCTCGTTTAGATTATTGTAATTCTATCTCAACAAATCAGATGCCAGTCGTCTCCAGTTGGTCCAGAACGCTGCAGCAAGGCTTTTAACAGGGACCAATAGAAGGGCTCACATAACACCGGTTTTATCTTCTTTACATTGGCTACCGGTCAAGTTTCAAATTGATTTTTAAATTTTAGTTTTGACTTTTAGAGCTCTTAATGGACAAGCTCCACAATATTCATCAGACCTTTTAATCCCTCACTCTTCTGGCCGCACTCTATGGTCCTCGGGTCAGAACCTCCTGAAGGTCCCTAAGACCACATTTAAAACTAGAGGGGGCCTGTCCTTTCAAGCTGTAGCTCCCAGACTTGGGAACGCCCGGCCCTTGTTTCTTCATGTGGCCGACTCTGTTGATTCTTTTAAAAAGCAGCTGAAGACACTTTTATTTAGACAAGCTGTTATGTAAGTTGACCTTGTGCTCCTGTCCTGTTTTGCCTTTTTATGTCTGTTGTGAAGCACTTTGTGATTTTATCTGTGAAAAGTGCTATATAAATAAAGCTTTACTTACTTACTTAGTTACTTACTTACTGTGCACAGTGACTGACTGCATTTATTTGTAATTAAAACAAGAATTGTCTGTTTGCTCATCATTTCTTGATCATTCAATTAAATGGTGTTGTTTTTGCCTCTCGGATAAACGGTTTCATCTAAGCGCTTCGTTTCTGAACAACCGCCCTTGAGGTTGTCAGATCACTGGATCAGATATTGAGCATTTTGGATGAAAGTTTTTATCTTTTTTTCGTACAAATTAGATTGATTTATGTGACGAACAAAACAACAACAACCCAAAAGCAGGTAATAGTGACCAATAAAAAAATATTCCATTATTAGATGCTTGAAACGGTGGCCCTGCTTGTGAGGCTGGTTAATTATGTGGGCGCTTGCGTGTCTGAAATTGTTTTTGAGCCTGTGCATAATGCGGGCCAGTCGCATCATTCATTCTCAGATGGCCAGAGTTGCAATATACTGTATGCTAATTGTTTGCTGCTTAATAAGCTACATCAATCAGGGCTAATTATGACACCGTTTCAGCACTCGGCTTTGTTTCAGAGGAGTGAGCGGGTGAGACAGACGGGAAACAAAGATGCTGAAATGTTTCATAACTGGGAGAAACACTAAATCAAACCCGCAGAATGGAAATAAAAATTCAGTGATTTTTTTTATGGCCAATAGGAAACGTAGCCGGAAGTTTAGCGAGACGTCCCGAATAGCGTGAAGCCAACAACGAGCCAAAGACGCAACACAAATACTCGAATTGGCTTCACAAGCATTCTGTGATCCAAATATGGAAGATCGTTTTAATAGCCGCCACATTAAATGCCTTTCATGACTGATTACCTCAGGAATTATTTTTAATGGCTTCCAATCACGCAGTGGAAGCACCTCTTGTTACTCTGAATTATCGTCACACGTTGTGACGTGCAACACTATCAAAACATTATCTCTCTTGTCAAAGAAACTCTAAAGTGCACACGTACACGTAACAAGCATCATGCACTCTCTCTAGAACACACCTTTTAAAACTTCTTGACTGCAGGAGGTGACCCCTCACCCTTCCCTCTCGGTCGTTGCCAAGTGCCTGGGAAGGGGCACTCTGGCGTGCGGGCCTTTTTAATGGACTCCGAGACGGTCCATTTCTATTGTGCGTGAAGAACAACCCTGGTGAACGTAGTAAATTAATCACATTTGGACCTGGATTGGCTGCCACTTTTCAGTATGAGCCCCCTTGCTAAGGTGCAACTGGAGGGCTAGTGGGGTCAGACAAGCACAAAATGAGGGGCTGAGGGAAGAACAGGGGCAACTCTTTAGTTGTACCCTCAGTTGTAAGAGGAACAAGGCTGTCATTTTGTGTTCCTGCTTAGCCTCTTTCTGCTACCCTGCTGGCTTTCCTGCAGCATGTGTAGTAGTAGTAGAGCTGTGTGTGTGTGTGTGGGGGGGGGGGGTGGGGGGGTGGGGGGTGGGGGGCTGTGAGGCCCTTGGGATAGACGGCCTTGGAGAAAGAGCTCGAGAGTGAATGCTGGCAACAATTAAGAGCTGGATGTATATCTTTACATCACAAGGCTACTATTTATCTAAGGTAAAAGTATAAAATCACAGATGATGCGTTTATGGAAGGATTGAAAAAAGAATGAAGCTACTGTGAGGATGTACAGCTGGCGGATGGAGGGCGTCAAGGGAAGGTAAATGCACGGAGACTAGGAGAAAATAGACTAAGCAGTAAGAAGAGCCCCTTGGCGTGCCATGGCCCCTGCTCAGTATGCATCCCCACTGCTGGGATGATATTGGGGGCAGAAAAAGGCCATTGTTCCTCCTCGGGTCTTCTTCTTTATTGAAAAGAGAGATGGATGGAAGCGTTGAGGAGAAGAAGAAACGAGATAGAAAGAGGGGCTAGGGTGTGGGGCTGACCTCCGACCCACCCAGACCTACAGACACCCGCCACAACTAAGGCTTTTGTCTGAGGAAAGAGCTCCCCATGACCTCCACCGTGTAAAATTGAACCCTCCCCTTCCCCTTCAGACCCACTCGAATGTGACAAGGTCAGGGTTCAAACACTGTCAGGGGCCTGGGGCAGTCAAATAGAACTGGGAAGCGGTGTGCTTTATATGTTTATAAGCGAATATGCATTTTCAAGTGTGTGTGTGTGTGTGTGTGTGTGTGTGTGTGTGTGTGTGTGTGTGTGTGTGTGTGTGTGTATTCATTAGGGATGTGAATCTTAGAGCAACTCACGATTTGATTCGATTCCGATTCTTGGGGTGCCAATTCGATTCAGAATCGATTCTCGATTCTTAATTTAAATCGATTCACAATCAGTATTAACAGCTCCAGGATGAACTACTTTGTTGTACAAGTTAGTTAAAGCTATGGGACATTTTTATTTGACTTTAAACTGGTCATGCTCCAAAAATGCAAATTTACAAGGTGAACTAAAGTGATTCTAAAACTGTAAACAGAAGCAATCTTATGACCAAAAGGCAACGTTTATTTTTGCTTACCTTGTAAAATATAACAAGTCTGTAGTTACCTAACAGTAGCTTTGAAAGTAATACGGTCAAATAATTTTCAAGTATGTGTAGAAACAAGTTACACGAGTAATCCTGAGTACTCATTTATCAACTTAGAAAATAAATATGAGGATATCTCAAATTTCTGAGTATGGAAAAAATGACATTCAAGTGCCCTCTTATCAGCCGATTCAAACATAAATCATCTCAATTTATGGGACCACAAAAGTAAACGGAGTACTGACTCTCCTAAAAAAGATCAAAAAAGTGCATCTCAAACCTGTAACATACCAAATATTTGAGTTCTTGGAATCGATTCTGAATCTTTGTGAATCGATTCTGAATCTTTATAAATAAGAATCCCGATTCAGACTTGAATCAATGTTTTTCAGCACCTCTACTATTCATCACACTGAGGACCAATGTAAAACTTTTCGCGTGTAAAGTCAGGACATTTGCCCGTTCCTCTCTTTGGCACCATGTAACAGAGCTCTACCTGCTAGTTTTACTGGTGTTAAGTTTTAGTTCAGGCTAGCGTTAGGAATCTACCGGTTAGGGTTAGGGTTTAGGGTTAGGGTTAGGCATAATTCAGTCACTGAAATGAATGAAATGCGATCATGTGTTTATATGCTTCTAAGTGCAACTGTTAAAAATCTGTGGTCTTGTAATGTAATAAGGGGGTGGATTGAAGCACATGCTAATACCACCTTTTATGGTCGTTTCTACACCCTTTCCACGTGTGTGCTACTGCTGCAGGCACTTGTCCTTTATAGTTTTAGTGAAGGCAAACAACAAACTTAAGAGAACTGTGGAAAAAGTTTAAGAGGTTCCTTGTTTGTGTGACCTCGATGTTCAGTGATATCAGCTGTTATTGTAACCCAGATAATCAGACGCACATTTCCAGACCCTTATTCCAACTTTATCCTTTTTTACCATTCCTAATTCTTAGCTTAGTCTTTCATCATCGGTATATCATAATTTAGATTCATTGGATAGCCTCTATATTACTGCAAAAATCACAGGAGCCTGACTGTTTCCATGTGTTGGCTTTTATTGCCGGTTTCCCGTCCCACTAATGTGAATTTGATCAACTCGGTATGTGTATACGTATTGATGTTTGAGAGAGAAGTGACCCATTTTAAAACAAAACGATTCATCCAAACTCGCTGTGACACAGTGCTGGGAATATTTCCTCAAACACACATAGACCTGAGTTCTCTGTATTACATAAAAAGGGACACACACACACACATTTACACTTAAGAATATTATGCTTTTGGGATTAAATAAATCACATTACGATCACATGCGCCCGCCTTTAAAAATCCCTGGCACAGCATCCACCGATATAAAATAATTTCATAGCGCTGGCCCCGGACTAGAAAACATATATTAACATTTTCCTCTATATCTCAAGCTTGTCAAATGAAGGGGAGGTAGACAGGATATAAAGCTGGTAAAACTTTTGACTGATGCTTGCTGACTGGCGTTTAGAGTGGGAGGGAGGGAGTTAGACCGACTAAATGTGGAAAACATGAGGATATACTGGAAAAAAGCAGGCAGGCAGTCGGGGATCAAGAAAGGAATGGTTCAACATGGCTCTGTCAGACCAGCGTAATTACTAAACACCCCAAATTACATACCCTCATTTAGCTGTACCCTTTCATTTACCACTATCCACATCTTTTTGCTCCTCCTCTCTGTCTTTCTGTCATTTATGTTCTTTTTTTTTGGTCCTTTTCTCCTTAAATTTGGCAGTTTTTTTTCTTTGCTTTTTTCTGTGTTTGTCTCACACACCTGTGACTTGTTTTTTTTTAGATCCCACGGCGATATGTTGCATACTTATTTCCTGAAACCAACAGACACAGGGGAAAAAGCTGCTTGGATACATATGAACCGACATTGATTTTCAGTCAGTTGTGTTGAAAAGATGTTTGACCCTGATTTGCACTGCATTACCAAGGAATTAGGTAAACGGGCTAAAGCCCAAAAGCCAATGCCTTGAATTAAAACCAACCACATTCATCAGTCCAAAATATACTAAGAAGCGATTCTGTGTTAACTTCAGTTGTCAGAGCGTTTATTGACACTAACGTGCTGAAAGCCAGTGGAATATTATTTCCAGCGTCTCCGCTTCTTGCGTTCATATCTGCTGAATGGAGACAACCATATGTAGAAAAATAAGGAATAAAACTCAAGGTTAAAGCTGCTACTGTTGAGATCAGTGTGCAATTTCAAATGAGGGTCTGCACATGTGTGTGCAATTGCACACTTGCATTTTTCTGTGTGTGTGTGTGTGTGTGTGTGTGTGTTTGTGGTGGAGGATGTAACATTAATTCGCTGTGCTTGTTCTGTACTGGATACAGTTCAGTTAGTTTGCTTGGATTGGCATTTAAGGTGCTGCAGGGAGACACCGTAGACTAAATACGTGGCTAAAATTCCTGGATGCAGTGTCCCTGTTTCTCACCCGCAACACACTTGTTTTCCTTCTCTGGCTTACCGTGTATACATTTTTGCCTGGGCTGAAACCGCTCTCCATGCTGCCTCTGTGCCTGGAGTGTCTCATTCCGTTTGAGGAAGAAAGAAGTCCTCAGATGTCTCCCAGCCCCTACATTTTGTACCTGTTTTCACGACTCGAGACCTTGTGGATAGATCAGACTGTCAAGGCTCCCAGTGCCATATCTCTGCTGTGGCAGCTCACTGATGATGTCATAAACCCGCTCCAGCCCATCTAGATCATAGCTGACATTTTCATGGCTGACGGGACTTCGAATGGGGCGAGCACCTTGCATCAAGGAAGGAATTCCATTACTGCTTTTGTAACCCATAACTCACCAAGCCGTGCACCGTCTAAACGTGCACTCGCAAACGGTAGACTGGAGCATATCTATTGTGCATATCTAAGGAGGTGTGTATCATTTGGGATGAGGACGTTTTGAGGTTTTCAGGGTCGAGGAGTGTGTGCTTGGCTGGTGCCTGTGGTGATAATCCCTGGGTGTGGTCACTGATTTATAGTCCCATCAATGGCCACAGAAACCATCGGTGGAGTGTTGCAGATGAGCGGAGCAGTAACGAGATGAGAAATGACAAGAGCAACAAAGAAGTGAAAGAGAAGGGGACTGTGATCAATAGAAGAGGGCGGTGTCCATTTTGATAATGGACAGTGGATCATAAGTGAACAGGGTAGAAGCAGTTTCATTATCCACTCAATCTTGATCTCTGTCTTGAGAATCCGTGCATGTGTGTGCATGCACGAGTGCCTCTTCATCTTTGAATGAGTGGGCATGCTAACGCTGCTGTACGAAGACCTCTCGTACTACTCAGTAGTCGGTATAGACAGGTTGTGAGTCAGCTCCATTATCTCACCCATCAGCTCTTTTTCCCATCTAGCAATGTTATGTGAATTAGACCTGAAAAAGAACGACAGGCTGATTAGAGAAGCTGACACAACTCTAAAAGGAGCATCACAACGATGTATATCGAATGCTTACGAAATAGAAACAATAATAAACTTGATCCGCGCGTCCGATGTGATTACCCTGAAAATTCATCGTGCAAAAAGCACGAACGCACTTGCTCTTTCTGTGTTCATTTTTTTAAATGCACTTTTTGGACTCCTATTTGGAACAAAAACACTTATTTCTTTAGCGTGCTTGCTAGATTAACGAGTGTACACCGGTGTGTGTTAGTGTCTCAAAGGCGCAGGTTAGATTTCCCACGCTACTTCAACTTCACCACCTCAACACACTACATACTGTCACCTTTTGCAGCACTGCTTTGAAGTGTATTTGCATTGTGACTGTGTGCAGGTTCACCCCTTCCTTCTCTTTGTTCCCTTTCTGACTCTGTCTCCTTGGATCTTTGGCCCCCCTACCTTTCTTCTCACCCTATGTGTCTTCCTCCCCCGTCATCCATTTTTTCCTCTCAATTCATCCATTCATTACTTCTTTTTTCCTTCTCTTTTTGCCTCTGAGCCAAGTGGCGACTTAAATGGATGAGGTCATGGAGAGCTGTCAACACTGCGATCATATGGCTGCTACCGTCTCCACTAACAGCCGAAGATGCGCTTTCAATGGCAACGTTGTGCTTAACTTTCTCATTAGAATCCAAAGCTCAGGACAAATTTGACAAATTGCTTTGCTCTAAACCAGTGTGGGCTGACCTACAGCAGGACATAATGGGAGACTATCACTCACTCCTTATGAGGAAACTTTCTTTATTTGTTTAAAAATCAAAAAAGTCCAATAATCTTGGCTGAAAACTCCACAATCTGCCCTCAGATGACAGCAGTGTCGGTTTATATGTGTGGCCACTGGGTATAACTGCCAGGGTGGCTTTTCAACACATGCTGAGACATCAGAGCGATCATGTGAGAACGTGTTGATTTGATCCAACACCAACACCCCTTATACACACATACAAAGCCATACAAACTCAGAGGGAGTGGGCTTTCTCCTTCAGCCTAAGAGAAATAGAGTAGATGGTTTTAAGGCAGATGGGATCGTTCTTGACTCCATTAATCAGCCATAATATTGTGGGTGGGAACTCTGCTAGTAACAAAAAACAGGATTTAGGTTATCTGCCTGTTACTTTCAGACACTCTCAGTTCTCTGTTTCAGTGATCAACCAGGGTTCCTGACGGGAGAATCGTGTTCATATGAACCCTGCACAGTTTGAGCCAGAATTAAAACCGACTGGTAATGTAAAAACATCCATCCATCTATTCTCTTCCACTTCTCCGGGGTTGGGTCAGGGGGCAGCAACCTAATCAGGGAAGCTCAGACTTCCTTCTCCCCTGCCACTTGGGCCAGCTCCTCCAGGGGAACCCCAAGGCGTTCCCTGGCCAGGCGAGAGACATAGTCTCTCCGGCGTGTCCTGGGTCTTCCTTTCCTTCTCCTCCAGGTTGGACATACCCTCACCAGGGAGGCTTTCAGGAGGCATCCCGACTAGATGCCCAAGCCACCTCGACTGGCACCTCTTGATGTGGAGGAGTGTCTACTCCGAGCCCCTGCCGGATGACCAAACTTCTCACTCTATCTTTAATTTAGTCTGCTTGTATTCGCAATCTCGTTCCTTTGGTTACTACCCGAAGCTCGTTGATAGGTATTTTCTGTATTTAATGTTCCTTTTTGAGTCCGAAAGAACGTCTCAGGACATTCTTTCTTTCCTTTCCAGTATTTTGACTGTGTGAATGCTCCTCTGTAGGAAATTGTGCATTTGTTGTGAATGCTTATGCATTAAATGGTATATATTCCCAATACAAAATGATTTTGATCACAAATTTCTTCAGATCTTTATTGATCCTTGAGGTTTTCACTTAGCAGAGGCTGCTACTGTTTGTGATAAGCTTAAAGCTCGGTTTATGCTTGACGCATTTACTTTCCGCTTGGTGATGCGGCTCGCGGATGGAACGCGCTTCACAACTTGCAGCGTTTACGGTTCATGCGGCTTGTCTCTGCGGTGAGCCAATATTCTCCCAAACTGTAGGGGGCAGCATGGAGCTCTACGGCATGCATCCAACACTACACCATAGTAGAAGTAGAAATGACTGTTTACAACATGGCATTCCAGCATTTTTTAACAGCGTCCTCGTCTTTTCCGACAGTGCGAGCTATTTCTCTCCAAGAATTATTAACAACATGTTGATCACGGTGATCTCTGAGAGCTGAATCATACAAATGTCTGTATTTACCAACCTCTGCCATACTAGTTCTCGCCAGTCCGCCATGTTTTTCCGCGTCAGACCGTCCGCGTGGTTAGAAAATTTCCTAGGTGCGCGGTGCGGAAAGTTTGGGCCGTGTGGAGGCGCTTCGTTGTTAAAATGGCGCAATTTTGCCGCGTGGAGCCGTGCGAACCTCGCGGACGCGTCAAGCATAAACCAACCTTAAGACGTTCATCATTGAGGCCAGCCATGCCTGGTTAATTTCCTCATGAAAGACCATCTACCACAATAAGAATGCCTCAGAACGGCATGTCGATAAATAACTAGTGTGTTATTTTGTCCTCTCTTACTTATATGATGATGAGTTAAATCTTCAGTGTGGCTCAGGAACAAAGCAATCCCTCCTGTGGCTGCAGCAACTGTACCATATCCCACGTCGTCTTGTGTGTGAAAGCCAACTTGTGTGCAGAAGAAGAAAAAAGTGGGGGGTTGTTTCACACTTTATCTCCACCTCTGCTTTGGAAGTCACAGACTCAGCGTTTGCTTTAACAACCAGTGGTGAAAAAGCTGGCAGATGGGTGCAAAGTTGTTGGTTTCATTGCATCTTTTTGAGAGTTTGATACAAAAAAAAAAACAGATTGTTAATTGCATGAAAGAATTTTTTTTTGACAAAATACCTTTTCACACAGCATGTGGTTAGAATGACTCCTGGTAAGATGCAAAAACTCTTTCCACCTTTGTGTGAATGTGGAGCTGCCTTAGGCTACTGGTGTTTACACGGGGACGGTGTGAGCTGATGGCTAACAGCGTGTGTGTATTTGAGAGCACAGTGTGGATGAGGTGCATCTGCTTTTTAATGTCTCTCTGTCTCCTAAAGACTCCACACACACACACAAACACACACACTCCGTCTCTCTGTCTAGATGGTTATAGATGGCCGGGTGTGCGGTGCCTGCAAGCTGTCATTAGGAAGCCATTAGGAGCATTCAGGGGAAGGACTAAACCAAGCGGAACAGAACATGGGCGGAAACGTGCAACTGAGATCATCTTGGATCAGTCACACTTCATCCTCTCTCCGTTTTTCTTCTTCATCTTCCCACCGTAAGGCAGACTTGAGGTGCTTAGCTAATGGCCAACTGCACCAGGCCGCCCAGACAGGATGAGGAAAACGTTTAAAAAGATAAGTGACCAGAAGGCAGACCTCTGGCAGAAGAGAAAAGTACAAAACAGGTGGCAAATATTAAAGAAGAAAAGAACGTGGCAAGAGGAGAATGTCCCAACAAGGAAAGACTGGCAGGGAATAGTCGAGGAAATATGTAAGATGGAAAAACTGACAGCCTTTTTGAACCTTAAATTAGATCGTTTTCATAAGAAATGGGAGAGATTTACTAACAGCAATGACACGCAATGATGGAGGGCAGGTTGTATAACTAAGGTTTGGCCTACTCCCATAAGTTTACTGGAAGAGCCTGTTGTGGATACAAACACTTCATAATGGACTGAAAACACCCCTTCAGAACATCATCAGAGGCGGAACATTAAGGGCTATGTAACCGGATTACAGGATACAATAAGATAATTAAAAGAAAAAATAAACAAATGGGCCAATAATTAGGTTCGGGGAGAATTGGAGGTTGTTTAAGAATGACTGGAGTCACGGGTATAGCATGAAACGGTTTATATACTAAATTTTAATAATAATGGGAAATATAACACATAAAGATAACACACAAAAACAGATGAAAACAATCGACAATAGTAAAATGGTCGGTATGAGATTTGATCATATGAGTCACAAGTCAGCCGGCGTCAAGTCAAATCCCCACGCTTGGGGTGAAAGTCAGAGTCCGGTGGTGCGATTTTTTCCTACCACACCGTTGAGATTGTTCACAGAAGAGAGCAGTCTGCTCTTCAGTTACTTGAGATGTCCTGGTTCGTTCAGTGGTTAAGGCTCGCCATCTCCCTCGTCAGGAAGAAATCCAGTTCTCGTTCCAAGTGAGTGATCATAGGAGTCGGGATCAAACCCAAGGAAAAAAAAAAACCCAGCCTGTAAACAACAGGACTGTTAGCGAGTTGGCATCGACCCTTCTCGTCACATCACAGCATAAAGTCTTACAGACTTAAACAAATGCTTCACTCTATTGGCATAGCCAATCATGTTTGGGTTCACAGTTCAACTAACATAACATCAATTTGATTGTCTATTAAAATAATTCTCAGTAGCTCTGGAAATATAATTACGTATGACAACAATTGTTCAGCTCAATAGGCTCAGTTAGATTCTATTACTCTACACTATTCAACAAGAAATACATTCATGACAACAAGGATACATTTAGTTGTGTTTCTATACAGCATTGTGACACCTTGTATATCTGTAACACAATAAATAAATAAATAAATAAATAAATAAATAAATAAATAAATAAATAAATAAATAAATAAATAAAATGTTCTATAACAAAATTCAACAAAATATAAATTCTGGTCCTTTGGTCCACCTTTGTAAAATAATTCCTCCCTAATCAGTTAGCTTTTATTTATTTTTATTTATCTATTTTTTTATTATTAAATGTTTGGTTAAGGGACGCATTGCTAATTCTATGGCGTTAGCTATAACGCCCCTGAGGACCTTGTACATCTAGGCCGTACCACCATTAACTGGCGGTTTGAGCCGTTAACTCCTGGGAATCCCATATGCCCTACCGCCGTTAACTGGCGGTTTGAGCCGTTAACTCCTATATGCCCTACCACCGTTAACTGGTAGTTTGAGATGTTAACTCCTGGGATCTAACGTCTAGCAGCCCACTGCTGTCACCTCGGTTGCTGTAATTAGCTTTTTGAATTTAATAATTTACTGAATTTAATCTCATTCACTCACCAACGCGCTCCAACGGTTCCCTCCTACAGAGGATTGGTTCACTCTGTCGTCTCCACACAAATCTATAAGAATGGAATTAATTTGATAAGCTATTTAAGTTTCCTTTTTTTTTTTAAGTTGCATCGTTAGCTTTTTCTCTTCTTTTTTCTTTACTCACCGCGTTGGTTCCAAGTTCCTAGCTCTTATTAGAAGGAGTCAAGTCCGCCTCTCCCTCTATCTATGCGGCACCCAAATCAGGGTTCTTCACGGCCTCGACCGTTGTTTTTTTTTTCTCTCTCTCTCTCTCTAACCGCTCAGTCTTTGTTTTCTGTATCTGCGTGCTGCACAGCCGTTTGTCTCTCCTCTCGCTCAGCTGCGTCGCAGGGTTTTATTTCGCGGAGGCGGGACTTATTTCTCTCAGCCAATGAAATTTCAGATTCCCACCTGGACCAATAGTATACAGCTTTCCTCTTCTGTTTCTGTTAGTGATGTTCAAGATTCTTGTTTTAACCGATGTTTAATATTAAACTCGTTATTTTAGTTATTCACCCTTCCAATAATTCATTATGAAATTATCTATTAGTTAATTAGATATCTATTAATTAGTATTGTTAATTTCCTTAATTTATATTTTATATTTTATCTAAATTGAGGATGGATCATATTAGTAAGCCAATTAGTTAATACCTCATTAAGGTTCTAGCTTCTGGGTTACATCCTCCCCCATTAAATATCATGCACGTCCCTGTGCATTGTTTCTACGGGGTACACAACTTCTTGAGTAAGAGAGTCAATAAAAGCTTTATTAAGTCCTTGGAAAAGGGACCTAACTACGGTCACTAGTGGATTGCCCAATTGAGAGTAAGTTAGTCTTTGAGGAGGCTGACTACTTCGTTCAGATCTCCTGACATACATCTCTGGTTGCACAGTATCATGCTCATCCGTTTCGGTTTGATTCTCAACTGAGACAGGACGAAGTGAGCTCTCTGTTTCCGACAGAGCTGATGAGCTATTCTCTAAGACTTTGGTCTTTTCAGATGTATGTGTCTGATCGTGTATGATGGGTTCAAAACTTACATCACGTTGCTGCGACTTTAGGACACCATCCAATTGAGGTAGGTTTGTGTTAGTTTCATCCCCCGTTTCTACGTCAGGTAAGTATACTTCGTTTTTTTTCGTTTTTTCAGGTAAGTATGTTGCTGCTTCTTTCACTCTTTCAGGTAAGAATGTCGCAGTTTCACTCATTCTGTCAGGTAAGAATGTTTCGGTGTTGATGCCTTTGTCAAGTAAGGACAATTCAGCATTTTCATTACCAGCTAAGGTTGGTTCCTTGCGATCCCCTGTGTGTAAGGATAGTGTGTTTTGTTGTTGAATATTATTTACCGGTCCTGAATCTGCTATGAGTTCCCTATTTGGCAAGGTGACCGCTATTTGATAGGATGGTCGGTTTAGCACTTGTGGAAGATCAGAGTAATAAAACTCATCTACCTCTTCGTCAAGTGGCTCATCTGGGTCAGGTTCTAAGGCTGAACTCTGTCTTGTATGAGGTCTGCTAGGTTTCGTAACGCGTTCTGTTTCATTTTCTAATGAAGAGAGAAAACCACAAGGCAGTAAAAGATCTCTGTGGAGTGTTCTGTTGGGTCCTTCTCCGTTCTCTGGTTTTACAGTGTATACTGGCAAGTTTTCCATCTGTTTGAGAACTATATACACTGTTTGCTCCCATTTGTCTGCTAATTTATGCTTTTCTCTTAAGCGAAGATTTCGGACTAAAACACGATCTCCCACACCTAGTGTGGACTCACGAATGTTTCTGTCGAACCGTTCTTTGTTCTTCCTCGCTGTTTTTTGAGAGTTTTTTATGACAATGTCATAACTCTGTTCCAGATGACTCTTCAGTTCTTTAACATACTGAGAATGAGTTATAGAGGGCTTGTTCAAATGCGGTAACCCAAAGGCAATATCTATAGGCAACCGAGGCTGCCTACCGAACATTAGCTCGTAGGGAGAGTATCCCGTCACGTCATTTTTTGTACAATTGTACGAGTGAGTAAGTGGTTTTACAAAATCGCGCCAGTGATGTTTCTCAGTGGCTTGTAAAGTTCCCAACATGCTGAGTAATGTACGATTGTACCGTTCAACGGGGTTGCCACGAGGGTGATAAGGGCTCGTTCTGACTTTACGGATACCAAGTAAAGAACAAAGTTCCTTGATTGTACGTGATTCGAAATCCCGTCCCTGATCACTATGAAGACGCTCAGGAAACCCGTAGTGGACTAAAAAATGTTCCCACAGGTTCTTCGCGACGGTGGTGGCTTTCTGATCTTTGGTTGGGATGGACACTGCATACTTTGTAAAATGGTCTGTAATCACTAAGACATCTTTAGTGTTCTTACTGTCTGGTTCTATGGAGAGAAAATCCATGCAAACTAACTCCATAGGTCTGGTGGTGGTAATACTCACCATTGGAGCAGCTTTGTCAGGGAGGGCCTTCCGACGGATACATCTTTCGCAAGTTTTAACTTTGATTTCGATATCACTAGCCATTCTTGGCCAGTAAAAACGGGACCGAATGAGATCTGTCGTACGTTCAACCCCAAGATGCCCCATATCATCATGTAGGCTTTGCATGACTGTTGAACGTAATGAATCAGGCAAGACTAACTGCAATGATGTCTCTGGTCCTAATTGGCGTCTCCGGTACAGTAAATCATTTTGAAACTCAAACCGTTTCCACTCTCTCAAAAGGTTAAGAACCACCGGGGGTTCTGCAATAGTATCAGTTGGCGGTTTATTGTCAGTCATAAGCAGCTGAATGACTCGGCCAATGGTTGGATCTTTCCTCTGCAAGGAGACAAGGTCAGCATGGTTATACTTGGGCACAGCAAAGAAACTGTCACTATTGTCTTCCAACTGGAATAGGTCTGGAATGGCCGCTGCAGACATGGCAAGTGACTGAACTAAACCACAAGGAGAATCAGTCTCATCCAAGACCATGTGCTTTTGGCATGTTGCCTTCACTGCTTCGGCTTGAAGTTGAAGCTCGACTTCTTTGACAGAGGATAAAAGATGAGATCGGAACTCATCTAGTCGTTGGCATTCCTCAGTGAATTTTGAGTTGTCTTCAGGTTTATCATGCAGCCTCCTAGACAGGCCATCCGCGTCAACGTTCTGTGTACCTGCACGGTATCTGATGTCAAAATTATAGGTGGACAACACAGCTAGCCAACGATAGCTCGTTGCATCGAGTTTTGCCGTTGTTAAGAGGTAAGTTAACGGATTATTATCAGTAATGACAGTGAATGTGTTCCCATACAAATAGTCATGAAACTTATCTGTTATGGCCCACTTTAAGGCTAGAAACTCCAACTTGTGCGCAGGGTACCTAGTTTCACTAGAGCTTAAACCGCGACTTGCATAAGCGATTACCTGTGTGACACCGTTTTGCACTTGGTATAGCGCTGCACCGAGTCCGGTCGTACTAGCATCTGTGTGTACTAGATATGGGAGTTTTGCGTCAGCGTAGCCAAGAACTGGCGAAGTGGTAAGTTTTTCAATAATAGTTTGAAAGGACTTCTCACAGTCTTGGCTCCAACGATTCCCAAAGGGTTCTTTGGGGTTCAAGTACTTTGATCTACATGGTGGTGTTTTAAAGTTTTTCCGTTTGGGTGGATAACCAGCCGTGAGAGATGTTAGTGGCTTGACAATATTTGAGTAATCTTTAACGAAGCGTCGGTAATAACCGGTAAATCCTAAGAAAGATTGGAGTTCCTTCAAAGTCTGAGGCTTCGGCCATGTTTTGAGTGCTTCCACCTTATCTGGATCGGTTTTTATGCCATCTCGAGATACTATATGTCCAAGATAACGCACAGATGTCTGGAAAAAACGACACTTATCTGGTGATAGCTTGAGTCCGTATTCTCTAAGCCGTTCAAGAACGTGAGAAAGTCTGGTTTCGTGTTCTTCCAAGGAGTTGGAAAAGACGATCAAGTCGTCTAGGAATACTAACACTTCCTTCAGATTAATGTCCTTCATACACTTTTCCATAACCCGTTGGAAAGTGCTTGGAGCATTTGTTATTCCTTGTGGCATACGGTTAAATTCATAAAACCCAAACGGGCAAACAAAAGCAGTTTTAGGTTTATCCTTTTCACACATCTCTATTTGATAGTAACCTGACTTGAGGTCCATCACAGAAAACCACTGTGATCCAGCGAGAGCAGAAAAGGACTCCTCCAAGTTAGGCAGGGCATATGCGTCGCGAATGGTTTGCAGATTAAGCTTTCTATAGTCTATACATAGACGTACCTCACCATTATTTTTCCGAACTACCACTATTGGTGAGGCAAATGGAGACTCCGACTCTCTTATTATACCGGTTTCCAAGAGGGCTTCCAAATGTTTTCTCACGGCTTCATAATCATGTGGATGGATCGGCCGAGATTTCTGTTTGAATGGGGTCTCGTCTTTTAAGTTGATGTGATGTCTTATCTGTTGTGTATGACCAAAATCAAGATCGTGGTGCGAAAACACATCGGAGTAAGTGTTAAGTTTGTTGGTGATCCTCCCTTTCCATTCTTCGGACAAGGGCGAAGTACCGAAGTCAAAACTGAGAGGAGGGTTTGAAGGTGAAGTCTGTTGCTGCGAACTACACGCCGCAAGTACTTTCTGATCACTTTTGTCAGGTTCTGGATATGGCATAACACGATCGGCTTTAACTAACTCAGCGATCACACAGTTAGTGGGTAATGTGATGTCATGGTTAGTTTCGTTTCTTAGTACAACAGGTACTTTGTATGGACCATGTGAAGGTAAGGAAATGAGGCAACAGTCTACAATTATACCCCCTGGTAGAGAACCATTGGTGGGTTGTTCAATGAGTGCATAAGGCTCATGCTTGTTTTGGCTGGGTTGCATAAACCCTTCTAGTAACAGTTTTTTATTTGCAGGGAGAACTTCTTGGGTTCTCCCTCGAAGCTTCACCACACCAACTCGTCCATCTTTGCTTTGTTTTTTTCTGACTGCTAAGGCTTTTAGCACGTGTTGGTACCCATAAGAGAGTGCCTTGGAATCAGGTAAGTTATTGGCAGACAATTGCTCATACAAAGGATCGAGTGTGTTTGTGCCAATGAGTAGTGGTGTATCAGAGTTTGAGCTTATATCCGGAACCACTAACGCAAGGGTAGGTAACTCAAGTCCAGACTGATCGAGCTCTTTTGGAAATGTGACACTTATCTCTATGTATCCTAAATAAGGAACTGCTTGACCGTTTGCGCCCTCGACTTCTAACAGATTACTGATGGGTTTAATTGAGAGGTCAGGTAAGTGTTCTTGGTAAAAAGAATTGGCAATGGTGGTTACCTGGGACCCTGAATCCAGTAAACAATTACATTCAACACTGTTAACTGAGACTGTAGCTGTGCATCGCCCACCCACTAATCTTTTGGGAAGTTTTGGCACTGAATGAGCATGAACTGGCTTGCAAAAAAGTCTCTCTGTCCTTTCCTTAGAGGGACTTGGTTCTACTTTAGCACCTATCTGTCCCACGATAGGAGCTTCTACCGGTTTAAAGGAGGAGACTGAGCAATTGGCTTTGACATCTCCCACTCGCGCTGCTTCTGTCTAAGAGCAAGTCTTTTAGTTGCAACTAGTGCTGGATTTGGCTCGTTGCTACAGCTAGAAGCTATGTGCCCATCTTCTCCGCACTTAAAACAGTATCCAGGCTTTGGTCTAGGCACCACTGCTGTTATCTGCTGAATCTGTTTGGGCTCATCTGGAATTTTAGTCCCCACACGGGGTTTTGACTCTTTTTGAGTTTTCTTTGCCTTTTTATCTGTGTTGTTAACCTTAAGCTGTGCAATTTGGCTCCTGAGCTCAGCGATTTGTTTGCGTAAGTCATCACAGTTATCATCTATTTCCAGTTCACAAGTGTTTTTACTCTGAGAGCATGTTGTTTGCACATTTGAATACACTCTAGTTCGTTGTGCCCCTAAGTGTTGTTTCATGCGTGCTGCTTTAGTAGCCTGTTTGTCTTCTTCAGTGCGCAGTTTGAGGAGAAGTGCTGTAAAATGAGGCGGGTTGTCTTTCTTTTGTTCGAGTTGCAGGTTTGAAATCAGCGAGCTGTCCCAACAGCCTCTGCAAAACTGCTTGAGCAGCTGCTGGTCGGCGTCACTGGAGGGAATTCCATTCCTCTGAATAACTAGGTTTAACAAGGTGTATAACCTCTGAAAGTAATCGGAAGGTCTTTCACCACTGTCCTGGTTTGTGTTTAAGAAGCGAGCAAAGAGCTCGTCGCCGTCTTCGACAGCTGCGTAAGCTGAATCGAGATGTTCAAGGTACGTTTCCGGGTCGGATTTTGGACTAAGAGCTTTAACGATGCTCGCTGCTGGGGCTGACAGACTCTCCACGATTCTTCGTACAATTTGGGACTTGGTGAGTGAAGGATCATTTATGCATAACACTACACTACTACGCCAAGTATCATAGTCAGTTTCAAAAGAAGGGTGTGGAACTCGCCCTGAGAACGGTTTTAGTCTGTATTGTGAAGTAGGCGGAGGGATAACCTCACTGCTTTTAACAATGTGTTCCACAATAACTCGCTGAACCTCAGGTGTGTTTAAAAGATTTGGTGGAATGCAAGGGTTTTGTTTTCCAGTCTCTGTAGGTGGACAATTGTCCTTTGAGTTGTTCATATAGTTAACTTCTGGTGTTAAAGGCAGGGAATATGTAACTTGGTCACTATGGAGCATTGGCTCTGGTTCAGTGACTGGTTCAGATGCATGGGTATCCCTTCCTAAAGATTCCCCAATTTTTGCCAGTTCCTCCATTAGAAGGTCTTTAAATGATTGATTGCTACGCGCAGCTATGTCCCTGAGCTCTGACAGATAGGCATCAGTGGCAGATGTGCTAGTTTCTAGACTGTACGCGCTGGCTAGGTCTTGAATATGGAAGAAAACATCTGGGTTCCTAGTACAAGGTTTGTCATAGGGTAAACATTGTTTCTTTAATTCCTTAACAGTGGCTTCATGTTGAAACTCCACAATAATCTGATCACAGTTTGGTAACTTAATGCGCCTGTTAACTGGTCCGAATCCTTCCATAAACCCAAAGACTTCGTTATCAAGGTCTGTATCAGTTAACCCACTGATTAAAACAGCATTTGAAACTTTGACCTTTTCTGTTTTCACAACTTCCATTTTAAAACACTCAAAATAATGCCAAAATGGCAAACCACTGTGACCTCCAGGCACTCTTATGATGTCAGTCAATGGTTAGCTAAGGTAACAACTCTACAATTCTCCTGGCTGGCTCGCCAAGTTTTATGTAACCGGATTACAGGATACAATAAGATAATTAAAAGAAAAAATAAACAAATGGGCCAATAATTAGGTTCGGGGAGAATTGGAGGTTGTTTAAGAATGACTGGAGTCACGGGTATAGCATGAAACGGTTTATATACTAAATTTTAATAATAATGGGAAATATAACACATAAAGATAACACACAAAAACAGATGAAAACAATCGACAATAGTAAAATGGTCGGTATGAGATTTGATCATATGAGTCACAAGTCAGCCGGCGTCAAGTCAAATCCCCACGCTTGGGGTGAAAGTCAGAGTCCGGTGGTGCGATTTTTTCCTACCACACCGTTGAGATTGTTCACAGAAGAGAGCAGTCTGCTCTTCAGTTACTTGAGATGTCCTGGTTCGTTCAGTGGTTAAGGCTCGCCATCTCCCTCGTCAGGAAGAAATCCAGTTCTCGTTCCAAGTGAGTGATCATAGGAGTCGGGATCAAACCCAAGGAAAAAAAAAAACCCAGCCTGTAAACAACAGGACTGTTAGCGAGTTGGCATCGACCCTTCTCGTCACATCACAGCATAAAGTCTTACAGACTTAAACAAATGCTTCACTCTATTGGCATAGCCAATCATGTTTGGGTTCACAGTTCAACTAACATAACATCAATTTGATTGTCTATTAAAATAATTCTCAGTAGCTCTGGAAATATAATTACGTATGACAACAATTGTTCAGCTCAATAGGCTCAGTTAGATTCTATTACTCTACACTATTCAACAAGAAATACATTCATGACAACAAGGATACATTTAGTTGTGTTTCTATACAGCATTGTGACACCTTGTATATCTGTAACACAATAAATAAATAAATAAATAAATAAATAAATAAATAAATAAATAAATAAATAAATAAATAAATAAAATGTTCTATAACAAAATTCAACAAAATATAAATTCTGGTCCTTTGGTCCACCTTTGTAAAATAATTCCTCCCTAATCAGTTAGCTTTTATTTATTTTTATTTATCTATTTTTTTATTATTAAATGTTTGGTTAAGGGACGCATTGCTAATTCTATGGCGTTAGCTATAACGCCCCTGAGGACCTTGTACATCTAGGCCGTACCACCATTAACTGGCGGTTTGAGCCGTTAACTCCTGGGAATCCCATATGCCCTACCGCCGTTAACTGGCGGTTTGAGCCGTTAACTCCTATATGCCCTACCACCGTTAACTGGTAGTTTGAGATGTTAACTCCTGGGATCTAACGTCTAGCAGCCCACTGCTGTCACCTCGGTTGCTGTAATTAGCTTTTTGAATTTAATAATTTACTGAATTTAATCTCATTCACTCACCAACGCGCTCCAACGGTTCCCTCCTACAGAGGATTGGTTCACTCTGTCGTCTCCACACAAATCTATAAGAATGGAATTAATTTGATAAGCTATTTAAGTTTCCTTTTTTTTTTTAAGTTGCATCGTTAGCTTTTTCTCTTCTTTTTTCTTTACTCACCGCGTTGGTTCCAAGTTCCTAGCTCTTATTAGAAGGAGTCAAGTCCGCCTCTCCCTCTATCTATGCGGCACCCAAATCAGGGTTCTTCACGGCCTCGACCGTTGTTTTTTTTTTCTCTCTCTCTCTCTCTAACCGCTCAGTCTTTGTTTTCTGTATCTGCGTGCTGCACAGCCGTTTGTCTCTCCTCTCGCTCAGCTGCGTCGCAGGGTTTTATTTCGCGGAGGCGGGACTTATTTCTCTCAGCCAATGAAATTTCAGATTCCCACCTGGACCAATAGTATACAGCTTTCCTCTTCTGTTTCTGTTAGTGATGTTCAAGATTCTTGTTTTAACCGATGTTTAATATTAAACTCGTTATTTTAGTTATTCACCCTTCCAATAATTCATTATGAAATTATCTATTAGTTAATTAGATATCTATTAATTAGTATTGTTAATTTCCTTAATTTATATTTTATATTTTATCTAAATTGAGGATGGATCATATTAGTAAGCCAATTAGTTAATACCTCATTAAGGTTCTAGCTTCTGGGTTACATCTACATGGACCCCGATATACGGACAAAACCTGAGGTCATGGGACTCGGAAGAGAACAGGGCAGACCCGACGGTTCCACTGTGCCAATAGTTGTTGTATGCTTTATGTACCTTAACAAAACTTTCAATAAAAGAAAATATAAAAAATAAAAATAAAAAAAAGAAGAAGAAGAAGAGAACAGATGTGACACTTTTTGATTTAACTACATAAAATCACCTGAAAAGAAGAAAATGTACAAATTTGACTCTTTCTTTTTAAAGGGACTTTACGGACTTTTGAATTTTTATGCTTGCGATTGCCCCCTCAGGCCAAAAGCGTAACGGCAGCTTCAATAGTAGGCTCATGCACGAGGTGCGCATGCTGTACGTGCACACTCCTTAACAAAAATAACAGCTGAGACAGTCCCATGTGGTGTGTGTGTGTGTGGCCCGGAGGACAGAGGACAGGAGAACATGCAGCTAATTAATTAAATAATTTGGTTCTGTACCTTTGTCTTCAGCACAGCCGACAAAGGTTTATGATGGGTCAGTCCTCCTGCATGCTCAGATCATTCCCTTCCCTTGCTTGAAAAATTGTTCCAAAATGAAAGTTGAACCCACATCTTTTTTATCTGTGAATTCAATGCCGTTCGGCGAGTCTCAAATAAAAAATTGGGCATCCTACTGTAAAAAATATACCATTAATGTAAAAAAGAAACTCAAAATTATGTTCACACCCGGAATCAAACCCAGGACTTCTGCACGAAAGTCTGACGTCTTACTAGGTGAGCTAAAGCACCAGTGACATCTTTTGTTACCTGTAACTTTTACATCCTTGATGACAGCTGAAACAACGTCAAACCACAGAACGGTTCGGAGTGAAAATGGCTATTTTGTTGCTAATTTGCAGGAAATATCTAGAAGAAAGTTCTACAGAAAGTAGCTAAGGGTCCTCAGAAATGTAGCTAGCTTTGTCACTAGGCGTTAGGAACAGCGACAAAGTGGCACTGCCTCTCTCTCTGCTGCTAAAGCTACGGATAGCAAATGCTACGGGCGATGCCTGAGCGTGAACGCGCATGAAGCAGCCTGCTCGACCCGAGCATCTCTCTTTTTCTGTGATTTTACAGAAAAACAGGCAATCACAGTAAAAATGCCAGGGCTCATTCTACAGGACCAGGGCATTGCAGGAGAATGTATGAAGAAGACATTTATTATTTCTATACATGTTTTGGCTGTCACACTTCCATAATGTCCCTTTAAGTCAGATTCTTCTGCATCATACAAGGCAAAACTTGAATTTTCTTGCTGATCTCTCTTTTTTGTGGCCTTATTTTTAGGTTTTCAAAGAGCAGAACAGGCATGGGAATAAACAGATGTAGTGGATCTGAGTGAAAATGAAAGCAGAGGAAAACAGAGGAGAGAAGGAAAGTGGAGTAAATAAAAGCTGCTCAAAGCGTGGACACATGATCTCCTAGCAACCAGGACCCGCTATGCATTTTTCCCCCAGTTTGATTTTAAAAGACCGAAAGGGGGAAAAAAACACGTTCATTAGGAGATGTGCACTGTGGTGTTTGAATGTGTGAGGCCAGTAAAGGGACAGCAAGACAAACGGTATACATCTCAGAGGGCGAAGTGCTCGGAGGACAGAACAGGGGTGGATTATAGACGTTTACAAGAAAGTGACTAATAAAAAAACAATTAGTAAAGCGAAGAGCGGAACACACCCGGTTAAGAGAGAGGAGTTGGACCTGTCTTTCATGAAACAGTACACAGGAATGCAAACCCTGTAATTAACCAGACGACAAACCCAGGGAGAGAAGAAGAGCGCACGAAGGGTTGAGGTGGAATCGTGTGCAGAAATCTGTTAACAGTAGATATATTAGGTCAGTTTAGCATCAACAATAAGCAATGAGGTGGAGCGATCACAGGAGGGAAAAACCAGAATGGATGGGTGGAAAACAAAAAGTACAGATATGATCTAAGATGTGAAACTAAATGGGATCCGATTCAAAAACAACAGAGCAAGCCACCCCAGAGTTTGCCTTCCTAATGTGCAACACATGCTCACCAAACAGAGCAAAAACAGTATATTGTGCTCCTGTGGCATCTCTCCACAGGGTGTCCGCGGGTCCTTAAAAAGTCTTAAAAAGTCTTAAATGAGCTTTTCCAAATTTAACACCTTAAAAATCCTTAAAAATGTCAAATAATCCTTAAATACAGTTTCCAAAGGTCTTAAATTACCAAAGATGCAATAAACTAGATTATTTTATTTCTATGAAAATGTTGCGAATTTCTAGTTCAGCATTTTTTGTGTACGACGTTGGCGTAAGCGGAACCGTACACATTCAGCTGGTTGTGAAAGGGGGCTGTTTTTAGATGAGCGCATTAGCTGGTTAAGCTAGCGGGAGCTTGCGCCATGGGGAAGTGGAAGTTTAATGGTAACTGGGTGGCTAATCCCACGTTTGCGACGTGGTTAGCACCGGTTCCAGGCAATGGCTGGAAATTATAGCTTAAATTGAATTTTTTAAAATTGCTTAAATTTGGTCAAAGTTGCCTTAAAAAAGGTCTTAAAAAGTCTTAAATTTGGTTCCCTTAAACCTGCAGATACCCTGCTCTAAAGCCACCATTATCAGTCTGTTACCAGATAAAAAGTTTATTTTTCGCTGAGTTAACAAAACCAGAGCATGTCCGGCGAATGGAAGCGAGGATAAACGGGACTGGGTGCATCTGTGTTTGTGTGTGTGAACCGTACACACAGTGTGCTTTGGCGTTTGTTGCTGTAGCAGCTTGCACAGTGCAAACTGTGAAAGAGAGAACTCAGCTGGGACACGATGAGCTAAGAGATCAGAGGAAACCCATCTGTATATATGATGAAGCTTATGTGTAATCGCTCTGTGTGTTTAAGAGTTCATCTCATCCACCACGGGGGAATACTGTAGATGAGTGGGAGACCGTTTCCTGGAAAGAACAGGGGATAACAGGATCAGAAATGCACAGCAAATAGCGGTTAATCAGCGCAGAGACAAAGACTCGGTGGAAAGATCCCGCTCGGTATAAATAGCACTTACTTATGGCACCCAAATCGTCACTTAACAACGGCGTGTCAGGCGGGTTTGTTGATGGAGGTGGTGAGAGCTGCTGAGGAGGAACAGACACAGACAGGAAGCAAGAGAATAGGATCAAAGAGGCTGAGATTAGATCATATCTCTAAATTGACTCGCTGGTGCCACTCTGCACTTAAGATAATTAACACTGCTACCTACAGGCAGCTGGAGACAAATAAGTAGCCCAAAAGAAAGATTGTCAGAAGCCAAATGAAGGCTAATGACTGGTGTATGCGCTCACCGGATATGTTATTAGGTTGAACCCTTCAGCCTTAAATCTTCACGTCACAGATTCAACGACGAGTTATAAACACCCTCCAGAAATTCCGATATTTGAATCTCCCGTTCAACCACATCCCAGAGATTCTGGACTGGGTGTGAGTGCGGAGGCCGTTGTATTAGTTGTCTTGTTCAAGAAACCAGTTTGAGATTTGAGACGTTGTCTCTTATTGGCCAGTTTGGGTGAGTGTGTGTGTGTGTGTGTGTGAGACACCTGGTGTGGTCTTCTGCTGCTGTTGTCTGCTTCACTGTGGTTTTGAGTTAGCGCTCTGCAGACCTCAGCTGATTGGTTCTAGACGACCAGAGTAGCTCAAACAATCTGCCCATTATCCTCTGACCTCTGACCTCCACTAAGCAGTTTTTATCAAACAGACCTGTTTCTCGTAGAGCCCTGAAGGTGACTGTGAGTGAAACTCTCAGTAGATCCACTGTAGTTTCTGAAATGCGTAGCTCCAGCCACCATACCACGTTCCAAGTCACTTAGGTTGTCCTTAATTTCCATTTTGATGTTCAGCAAGTTGTCTTCAGCACATCTGAACAGGGTGTCAACAGCAGAGGAGTTAAAGAGATGCTATGTATGTATGTATGTCCTTTATTTTTACAGGGACTGCACAACAAAACATTATCACCATAAGCAGCAGATGCAGCATGCATGAGGCTTCTAGCCTGAGGCTAATTTACAGCCCTTGTCCCTGGAATGGGACTAGGCAGTTTTAGCTTGCTTTTAGCACCTGTCATGCTGACTTGGCAGAGATCGCTCGTGCTGTCTCTTCTGCACAGTATCTGCACACAAGCTCTGCATGCAATCTTCTCACTGGCCAGAGGGGGCTTGTGAACTCTGCTGTGTGTCCTCCTCCAGGTGAGCCAAATTAGGAAATCAAGAGCACACGACCTCAAGGCATGCAGCAGGCATTCAGCCAGTGTGTGACAAACTGAGATGGCAGAGGCAAGCAAACAATTCAACTGTGAGGAGGACTTTGATCCTGACAGGCAGCACCCCCTAGTGTCCGTTAGTAAAATCGAAAGTGAAGCAAATCTCCTCGCTGTACTTTTGTCTTTTTAACACTTTAAGCTAACGGCTGAAATGTCTCCTCAACCTTCATTAGTGTCTACAGGAGCGGTTCATCACTAAATCGAACAAACCAGCTGAACTCATAAGCTAAAACATGCAGCAGACGTGCTGGAAGCAGACTGCAGCACTGGCACGTAAGCTCAGCTTTACGAAGTCCAACAGGGGCTGGACTGGCGACTCTGAAGTTGCAAGTGCGGTATTCCGGCCACAGGGCGTGGTGGGGGTCTGAGTGACATTTCATTGACCATTTTAGCACACACTAGCTCAAGAAAACGATTTAAAATATGAAAAAGTTGCATGGTATGGCTTTCAGTACCTGCCCCATAATCGAAGGGTTGCAGGGTCCCACCTGGCTCAGTCTGTCGCAGTTGTACCTTCAGGCAAGACACATCACCCGCCTTGCCTGCTGGAGGTGGTAGGAGGAACCTGTAGCGCCGATTGTATGGCACCCTCGCTCCAGTACACCCCAGTGCTGCTGTGGATACATAGAAGAAGAAGAA
>NC_091757.1:52518879-52561379 GCF_043380555.1 Nothobranchius furzeri | reverse complement strand
TCAAATATGGTTATATATTGAGAAAAATATATATTTAATTATAAAAGAGAATTAAAATGTTAAACACTCAAAAGTATCTAAAATTGGTACCGTTAAGTACCGGTATCGATTCCTAGGTACCGGCAATTAGTACCAAATCTATTCAAATGTCAAAGGTACCCATCCCTAGAGTAGATTCTGCACCAGGACTGAGCTCTGTTTATGGGTCTCGGCCAGACTATAGGTTTACACGGGATGTATTTCCAGGCTAATTGCCATGCATAGAAGACAAGCTTTTAAGTGAGCATCCAGAGAGTCCCGCTTCAAAAGATGCAAACCAGCGTTTTTAATATTGATAACTGCAAACTAGATTGAGATCTGCATGATACCACAGCTGTTTCTGCATGTTGGAATCACTCGAATTAAAAGTCAGTTGCGTTAGCGGTGAGCTGAACCACCAGTACGGTTCAGCACGTTGTAAAGAAAAAGTTAGGAACTGTGAAAAACTTGACTGAAAGGAAACAATTACCAAGCGTCACCAGACCCTGTGAAAGGAAATGTAATAACGATGCAGTGTACTTCACCTACAGTAAATGTGGGTCAAACTCCACGGGTAAGAAATGTGCACACACGCACGCACGCACGCACACACACACACACACACGCACACACACACACACACCTGTGTGCAATTGCAGTAGTGTCACCAGACCTGTAAAATCAGTCCAGCTATAAAAAAAAAACTCAGCAGACCACACAGGGCGAGGACATGTGCCTGTGTACTTCTACTTGTGTTACCGCTTTTTGTGTGCGACTACTCCCTGCCTTTTCTTGATTAATGGAGTGTGGAGGGATTATGCTGATTCAGTTCATAACTGGGGCACAGTGACACAGTCATTATGCAGGTGAGAGTGAGTGTGTTTTACTTGTGTCTGTGTGCATCCGTGCACAGCCGCATCCCCACGTCGACAGGTGAATGGAGGTGGTGGAGCCGCAGAAGCATCCCGGTCCTTTTGTCCTCTGTGCCAAAGGCAAACATCTAACTAAGCCACTTCTCTAGTCTTATCTAAACTACACCTGAATGGATGAAAGATGAGCGGTGAGGAGCTAGGAGTGAACAGAGAAAGAGTGGTTGAGGAAAAGTGAAAGTAACTCTGAGAAAATTAGTTTGAATATCTTAAAGATTTGTGGAGATTGGTGGATGGAGGAGTGGAATGAGGTGCTTGTGTAAAAGGTCACTGACATTAGCAAGTAGGGGTTTTATTTTGGAATATTTCACAAGTGTATTTTAAAGGGCTTCTTTGCAACTCTTTCATATTTTTAAATCCTTAAGTGGAGCCAGTATGTGCTGAAATGAGCCTTTACGGGGTTAATGAAAGGCCACCCAGCCCCTATCGCCCCCTGTGGTCAGATAACTGCATTTGAAACTTCAGTGTGGTGGGACTCCACCTGTTGGATGTTGAGCTGGTATAGCTGGTGCTGCAGTCTGCTTCCAGCACATTTCCTGCACGTTTTAGATCATGAAAAAGAAAGAAAAAAACAATTATTTTTTATATCACGCCTCTCAAGATATAAATCACAATTACAAAAACATTTCAAAGAAGATTAAAATATGTTTAGAATGAGAAATAAATTGTGATTAAAAAAACACATGTAAGGAAAGGGAGAGAGAGAAAATGAATAGGAGAGCAGGAAATCAGTGGATCCCGGGAAAGGCAGAATACGGACACAGCTTATTTGTTTAAGTAGGTGATAAATCACTCCTCTAGACACCAATGAAGGCTGGAGAGACATTTCAGCTGTTAGATTAAGATGTTAAAACGACAAACGCACAGCGAGGAGACAGGTTTTGCTTTCGGTTCTACAAATGGGCTCTAGGGGGTGCTCTAGGGTGTGCTAAAAGCAAGCCAAAAAGTGTTGTAAATACATGTAGTATTGTTTTTTTTAACAAAAAAAATTACAATACAGTTGATATCTAGAAATCATTAAATAATCCCTTTAATAACTAAACTATTATGATTGGTCCAGCCAGCCTATAGTCATTTAGACATTAGTTTGAATAGAAATCTATAAATATGTTCTGATTTTTATTTTATTCATCTAATATAACGTTGATACTCATTCCTGGTCCTGCAGAGCAGGTATCCAGCTTGTTTTAGTTTTAACTCTGCTTCAACACACCTGATTTCAATCAGCAGGTGATTAACAGGCTTCCGCAGAGCCTGATGAGCTGCTGAACAGCTGATTGATCCACTGAATTAGGTGTGTCGGAGTAGAGAAACAACAAAAACATGCTGGATACCGGCTCTCCAGGACCAGGAGTGGGTACCACTGTAACACAGAAAGGCTAGCATTGAAGTATTAGCCTAGCATTCTGCAGTTAACATTACTGTGATTAATGTTTATGAAGTGGGCTGGGGCATGCCAATATAAGGGCAGCAGTAGCTCAACAGGTTGAGCAGGTTGTCCAGTAATCGGAAGGTTGCAGGTTCGATCCCGGTTCCGGACAGAGAATTCTGCTGTCGTGTCCTTGGGCAAGACACTTAACCCACCTTGCCTGCTGGTGGTGGTCGGAGGGACCGGTGGCGCCTGTGCTCGGCAGCCTCCCCTCTGTCAGTGTGCCCCAGGGCAGCTGTGGCTACATCGTAGCTCATCACCATCAGTGTGTGAATGAGTGTGTGAATGGATGAATGATACACTGTAGTGTAAAGCACTTTGGAGTCCTTAATCTGAGAGGCGCCATACAAGTGCGGGTCATTTATCATTTAAGGGGGTGTGGCTTTTTATGACAAAATAAAGCAGCTTCTCTCAGAATCAACCATTTCTCTCTCGCATTTTCAGGATGACTAATTTACATAGAAAGCAGCTTAGAAGCGGCTCTGACTTTTTGGTATGCTGCATTTGACCACCGAAGCTGCCTGCCAATGTGGCTTTACATTCTACTGCCCCTTTAAAATCAGCCGTTTCCTGATCGCTAACGACCTTCGCTGCCAGTGCTTCTCGCCGGTTTTACTGTTTTTTCAGAACGTTGAGCGCTAGCATGATGTCGACGCCAAAACAACCAAAACAAAGAGGAGACTCACCTCTTACATCAGGAAGAATCCGCGTGTTTCGAGCGTTATCCATTCTTTCATAATCCGTTGTCGAATTGTGATCGGCAGACGCTTTTCCGGTTTGCGCCTCACTTTTTTTTACAGGAACGGCCCAAAACGATCTCCTAACACATGGATGTTCTGGTTCCTGATCATGTGACGTGTGACGTATGCGGATGAAAATCGGCTTCGGCGGGGGCTCGTTCCGATGCCCAAACAGTAAAAAAAATGCAAATGACGACTTTAGCCGTCATTGGCAGTGAATGAGTTAAGAGCTTGGATTTCGACAAATAGTGCATTTGTATGGTCCCTGTACCCCACATTATTTATTATGCTAATGGCCTTTTTCGGTATTATAGTTTTCGTCTGTATGTTGCTTTTGTATGCGTTTCCCCAGGCCTCTACACAGTAACTCATATATGGCAGTAGTAAAGCTCAGTATAATATGTGCAGGGCTTTCTGATCCAACATCTTCTTTGCTTTCCCCAGGATTGCAACGACCCGTGACAATTTCCCCCGAACGCAAGTAATGTGTGGCTTCCAACAGAGCTTATGGTCAACGATCACACCAAGAAATATAATTTCATTTACTCTTTCTAAAAATACATTATCCACACAAATTTCTATTTTGATGTTCTTCTTTTGGTTACCAAATAACATAAATCTGGTTTTATCTAGATTCAATGACAATTTATTGACATCAAACCTCTCTGGAGTTTTATGTGCTTTTCCTGTTAAAAATAAATCTCACAGTTTTTTTTTACAAAGCATTTCTGAGACTGATGAAGGTTGAAGAGGAGCAAAAGGTAGAGAAGAACAGGAAAATACAAGAGGAGAGATGGATGATGCAAGCTAGTGTGCTTGGAAAACACAGAAAGACTATTTGTCTCCCTCACCCATGTTCTTCTGCTCATCTGTAATAGTGTGTGTGTGTGTGTGTGTGTGTGTGTGTGTGTGTGTGTGTGTGTGTGTGTGTGTTAGGGCTGTAGCGAAGCCTCGATGACATCGACGGCTCGATTCTAAAAATTTGTCGAAGTCAGATCCGGTAGTCGACGCACCACGCCCACTTGTTGCATCCCCAGGAGTTTGTAAATAGAGAAGGACTCTGCCTGTTTTTCCTCTAGTTCGCCCTCTTCTCCGCCTTCACTAACATCTCCGCCAAATACCGAAGACCCGGAACAATGTCCGTCCGCTACTAGATTCCTTTCCTGTTTTGCCCGCCTTCGTCTCCCGGCAACGGACAACAACTTCCAGGGTCAGATGCGCTGCTCTGTCTCTATCGCAGATGTAGAAAATCACCAGGAGCGTTTCTCCCTCCATAAAGGAGCTTCTTTCAGACATGAGGAGAGCTGTTTTGGTGGTAGCAGTCTCTCCTCCATGCTGGTCTGTTTGCTGCTGGGTGTTTTTGGTTTATTTAAACTTGGTAACTTGAACTTAATGTTGGTAAAGCTACTGTTAGCATCTTCGCTAACAGCTTCTTGCGTTGGGATAAGCTGTTACGTTTTGGTTTAGAGTTCATGTTTTTTGTGGTGCAGATCTCCCTTTTATTACATTTAGAGTGTCGTGGGTTTTCGGTTTAGTGTAAAATATCACCTTGAGTTTGGTTTAACCACCCAGTTTAGAGTTTGGACTTTTGGAGATCCTTATTTTGGTCCAGAACCCTGTAATCTTTGCCCAGTGGGACATCCCTAATTATTTGTACTTTTGTGGGAATTAAGTTTTATTATTCCCAACCTGTGGATGGAAAGATTTATGTTTTTTTGTAGTTGTAAATAAACCTGATCATCATTTTAACTTTTAAATCCCATTATTGTCCCTTCCTTTTTGCACACGAGCCAAACTCCTCACGCACATAAGTGACCAAAACAAAGCAGCATGGAGACACTCCGTCTCCAACCACCTCTCAGGCAGCAGCCTGCACTCCCAAGTTCTACACGTCACCAGAACATAACCAACCAACACAATAAAAGCAGTGTTATACAAAATGGAAGGCCTGTAGTGTTTATTCTCTTACAGTAAGAATTTATAAAAAATTTTGAGGAATTTATTAGAGATTTTTTGGTTTTTATTAACTGTGCAATAGAAAAATAATTATTAGATTAATTGTCTAAATAGTCATTAGAATAGTCGACTATTCGATAAAATAATCGTCAGAATAATCGTTTTAAAAATAATCGTTTACCCCCAGCCCTAGTGTGTGTGTGTGTGTGTGATTGGCGCTGCGTCATGGGAAGTTACACTGATCAGCACCTGCACAGACCCCACAAGGCAGGCACGTTAAAGACAGACAGCCAGACGCTCGCTCCCACACACACTCGGGGTGTTTATGTGAAGTCCTGTAAAAATGGACAGCTGTGTGTTGGGCTTCCCTCCGCTGCCCCAAAATGGCAAAACCCTTTTCTTTCTCTCCACTCTTCAGACAGACTGACCCAAGAATGTCCGAAACAGAAAAGCCGTTTTCACGAATCGGAATCGGTCATTAGATAAAAACACACAATCGCTTCCTGGTAGAAGGCTTGTCGCGCTATTCCAGGTGCACACAATGGCTCCCCTTATTTCTATGTTTTTCTCTTTGTGTGCATGTACACATTGCTGCATGGGTTTGTGTGCATGACGGAGTGCGAGGCAATAAGTTGATCGGCCATATGTCTGCACAAATTAGCTCTTTATTTAATAAGGCCGATGATCTAAATTGTCATTACTGTCAACATTTGACCGTGCTCCTCCCTGCCAGATGGTATTTGGCAATAAATCACTGTGATGAGCTCTCATTTTACACAATACATGGTAAATTCATCCAGGTTAGAAAGTGCTCCAGCTTTCTGCTAGTCATGGTTCATCACTTTGTCTTGATGGATCCTGTTGCAGCTTTACGGATCCGATGTCTTGATTTGCCAACGCCCCATTGGAGGATACCTTTCACATCATTCACCTGGTGTCATTTCTTTGTCCTGACCCCGGCCAACGGGTAGCGCAGCACATTCTGCTGCTGACAAAACAGGAGCGCTGATGAAAATGTCAGCCACGTTTGTTAATGATGGGGTTTTTTTCTAGATGAGGTCAGGTGTATGGGGAGGCAATTAAACAGCAGCGTATCTGTCTCATTACAGCGACGTCCTCGAGGCGCTGATGTAGGCGGTAAGGAACTCTGTGGACGGGGAGACTAAAATAAAGTTCCCTGCCTTGTGCACGCTCGTTTGTCTTTGCTTTATGAGAGCCGTGAAGAAGTGTGACGCTGTGATATTAATGAGGAGAAGCTGAAGAAGTTGTTTCGAGGCCAGACCTTATTTCAAGTTTTGGAACCTTTCAAATAAAACCGTCTGATGTGCTAATTGTTTCATTAAACTATTTACATCCTCTGGATTTTTCTATGGCATGCTAATAAATATGCAACCACTGTAAATGAAGTAACTTACGTTACCAGTAGTAGAAAGAGCTTCTAAATTGATTTTTAGTAAATAAAATGGAATTTAAAATAAGAAATGATCATGTTAGTGCTTATTCTCAATCAATCAATCAATCAAAGATACTTTATTAAATCCAGAGGGCAATTTGAGTTTTAGTACACACAATTCAGAGATCAGACATACATGGGCAAGACACATGACAAGAATTGGTGACTGTGGTCATTCACAACCCTGAGTCGCGCTACCTTAATAGAGATAAGAGGTTTACATGAGGATTGGTTCAGGTGGAGGGAAAAAAAAGGCACTTCAGAGTTACCCTCCACCAGGAGGGCAGCTTTGCTCTGCAAAAAACCACCTCAGACAGATATGCAACAGACTTCAGACAACACAACATAAGTGTCCACTAGGTGGGGTGGTGGGTTGGGACTATCCCCACTTCAGTTCCTGCAGCCACGATAAGCAGCGCATGTCACCTCAGTGTGGATGGGGGAGGAGCATTGAGGGTTGGAGGTTTGCAGTGACCCTGGAACGTTTCAGCGGCCTTCCCGCAGTCCCGCCCAGGCTGGGAAAGGAGACAGAGTTGAGTTGCCATAGCGACAGCACATTCCACATATCTTCTGAGGGGAGAGTTTTCGTTGGCGCCTTGCAGGCTCAAGGACGCCAGATTCCGATTAGAAATTGTTTTGGGGCCAGACAGAGATAATTTCCTCTCTGTCTTACAGTTTGTTGGTCCTCAACCTCTCAGGGTTTAAAGTACTAATAGTCATTCATTTTAATACAGTTGAACTTGACAATGTGTCAGTTTTTGTCACATAGGGTTCCAGTTTTATCTAGCCCTAACCCTAAAAGCGAATACCTTACACTGTAAAATGCAATAGCTATCCTGTCTTAAATGATAATATTTAACTTTACTAATTTATCAAAATTATATTCTAATTATGAGTTTTATTTGTGGATTATTAATAACTTGCACTGTGAAAAACACAAAATACTGAAAGTTTTGAGTGTACATTACTTCAAAAGAGACTAGACAGTCTTGCTTTTAGCACCCCCTTGTGTCCATTTTTGTAGAATTGGAAGCAAAACTTATCTCCTCGCTGTGCGTTTGTTGTTTTAACACCTTAATCTAACAGCTGATATGTCTCCCCAGCCTTCATTAGTGTCTACAGGAGCGATTGATCACTAAATTAAACAAATCAGCTGTGTTTATGATCTAAAACAGGCAGGAAATGCGCTGGAAGCAGACTGCAGCGACAGGTAACTCAATTTTTTCTAAGTCCAACAGGTGGCGGCATGCCACACTGAAGTTGCAAATGTGGTATTTGGGACACATGGGGCGATAGGAGCTGGGTGGCCTTTCATCAACCCTGTAAAGGCTCATTTTAGCACATACTGGCACAAGAAAAATCTTTGAAAAATATGACTAAGTTGCATTTTATGCCCTTAATGTCAGTTAGGTTCACTCGCTCTAAAATGTAGTCCAAACAGGCCGCCTCCCACCGTTCATTGAAAGAAGAAGCGTACATGTACAGTTATATTTATGCAGGACTGTTCATCATTCAGCCAGAAAATTTCACACTCTAAAACAGAAAAACCAAGTTTACAGAGAAACCGTTTCTTATTTATTATTTTTGAAAAATGATTGGCCACTCTGGGTTTCACATGCAGGCTAATCATGAAAAAAGTCTTCCACACCAATTTCCTGCATTAGCTGCCCATAGAAACTAGATGAGGAAACTATGTCACACTCTAAATCAGCACGCATGGCTCACAACAGGGAGGGCTGAGCGCGTCTGGGCTAGTAGAAGCTAACCGTTAGCATTGGCGACTCCACAACAGGACAGAACTCCTTCAGGTTTGTGTTTTACGCTGTTTGTGGAGAATAAACGTGAAAATTGTTAAGCAACCAGAGGCAGTGGTTGAGTCACGTTTCTGTTAGCCAGTCAGAGGCAAGATGTCTGAATATCAGGAAATAAGACTCAAAAACCTGCCGTGTTCTGCTCGCCTCTCTTCTGACTCTCTCCTCCTTCCTGAAACAGGAGCGCCGGAGCTCTTTTCCCACAGAGGTTGCCTCAAAAGGCATTCATTTTTACTAGAGACCACTGCAAATGTGGATTTGGTCTTTAAAACAGGCTTATGCCAATCTAAAAAAAATTATGTTAGGGAAAGAACTAGTTTATTTTGCTAGTAAATAAAAAGAAATGGCTTATTTACCGAAGAGTCTTCGATGCATTCGTTTAACTGTCTCTGAAGGAAAATAAAAGAAAAACCGTTTGTACCACGGTGAAAATAATATTACAGTGGACCTTTACAAATGACGCTGAAGATGAAATCTGTGTAGTTTTCTCTTGAACTCTTATTCACTCCGACACATGGAGATGATTTCACTCTGAGCCAGTAAAACATCTCCCTTCACCCAGAGAGACCTGGATCTCCTCTTTTTAACTCTCTCTCTCCCTCTCTCTCTCTCCCTCTCCCTCTCCCTCTCTCTCTCTCTCTCTCTCTCTCTCTCTCTCTCTCTCTCTCTCTCTCTCTCTCTAGCTGTCTCCCCTCTGCTCTCCCCCTCTCTTTCTCTCTCCCTCTTCCTCTCTATTTTCCTCTTTCTTTCTCTCTTCCTCTCTCCCCTTTTCTCTCTCACCTTCTTCCTGTCTCTCTCTCTTTCTCCCCCTCTCTCTTTCTCTCCCACTCTCTCTTTTTGTCTCTCTCCCTTGTCCCTTCTCTATCCCCCCTCCCTCTTCCCCTCTCTCTCTATCTCTTTCCCTCTCCCTGCCCTCCCTCTCTTTCGCTCTCTCCCCCTCTTTCATTCTCTCTCTTTCTTTGTCTCTCTCTCTCTTCCTCTCTTTCATTCTCCCCCTCTATCTCTCTTTCCCTCTCCCTTCCTCCCCCTCCCCCATATTTCTCTCCCAATCTCTCTCTCTCTCTCTCTCTCTCTCTCTCTCCTCTCTCTCTCTCTTTTCTATCTTTCTTCTCTCTCTCTCTCTCTCTCTCTCTCTCTTTCTCTCCCTCCCTCCCTCCCTCCCTCCATGCCGGGGTCCCCTGATGAGGGCTAAGTGCTCAGGTTAATTGCAGCCCTAAGTGGAGCCCCACTGCTGCTAGAGAGGACATTTTCCCACTATCCTTTATGTTCTGTATTATTTCACTCACACCATCATCTGCTCTCTATTGTTTTAAAGTGACCTTTTGGGAAATCCGGCGGCGCTCTTCTCACCTCCGTCTCTCTTTGTCTGATGTGGTCCCTCCGCTCACAAAGCTTCAGAGTACAGTATCACTGAGGATCTGTTCAGAGCTGTTTACGGAGCTGTCTCCGCCGTAGGATGTCCTTGGCACTGAGCCAAACTACGGTCCCTTCTCCTTCTGTGATGATTCCATCTCTTGTTTCTTCCTTCGCATCTCTCAACCCTCCTGTGCCACCCAAAGACAGCTGAGAGGCAGGGAATGGTAGCCGAGTAATGGGGTAATTACAGGGATAAAAGGAAGGAAGAGGAGTGGACAGGGTGATATAGAAACTAAAAAAGAGGCTGTGAGAAATGTCTGCAACAGAGGAGAGTACAGGTGACGGTTCTTCACCTGCTTCTCTGTAACCGCCCCGTGTTTTCATTTGCTTTGGGGAATAAAAGTTTAAACCCTTTGAAGTATTTACTTGAAGTGAATTCACTTGCCTGATGCAGAGGTTAAGGCTTGTAAGATTGCTTCTGCACATTTCCCGTGCAGTGTCGACACGTTCATGTGCAGCTTAACGGCACTAATAAATGCCCGTGACGCCAGCCTAGATCTTTTTCTTATAATTTTTTATCAGGTTGAATTTGTGTTATAACTTCACTCTTGACACTTTCACATACCTCTTAGAGAACGCTAAATGGAAATTCACTTTTCCAAATTTGCATCGTTTCCCAGGAACACGGGAGCTCGGAGTCAATCCGGTTCAACCGAAACCTTCTGCTGGTTTGGGGACTTGTCGAGCGCATGAGAGAGGATGTTCTGATGCGTTTCTGAGGAAATGAAACGAACAAGCAGTATCTTACCTGGTGTAGATGTTTGAGTAGCTCCAGTTGGTTCTGACTGGACAGATTAGCTACTGGCTAGTCTGAAAGTCTTTCTGCTGTCATCGAATATGTCCAATTTCAAAGGTCTATAGCAACTTTTACACCAACATTGATGTCACTTTATTATTTGCATTAATTTCTGTGGTTGATTGAAGCTGTAGGGGTCCACTGCAGCTCCAGATTCTGCCAGAATAACATGAAATTTGACATTTTTGGGAATATAAATAGTGTCTTCAAGCCTTTTCCTCTGGTACAGCTCAAGAAAAGTATTGTGTGCATAAGAAATGTATAGATTAAATGAAAACAAAAAATGCATTCATAACTACAGCCTATGTAGGATTCTACGATCAGACATCTTTGTGAAGGAGTTTCATTTGAATGTGCGGCGGTGCCGTTGGTGCTTTTGTTGTCCTCGTTTTGTTTAGCTCATAAATCTGAGGTGTGCTCCGACACCGTGGAGAAGATTTACTGTAGATTGTTGGTGAGCCGCAGAGCTTCTCTTCCCTCTCTCTGCTTCTTTGTCGCCCACTGTCATCCTGCTCCCCTTCCTGTTGCTCTTTGTTTGCCTCTGTTCCACGCTCCAACTCCACGCCGACTTCCTGCTCGTCTTCTGTTCCCTCCTCCTCTCCTAATTCTATTCATGAGCACTGCACACTCCATCATTCTGTCTGCCTATATCTCTGCCTGCCCTTCGTTTTCTCTCCACCTTTCTGCACCAGAGGAAGACGGGGTGAGGTGGGGGAGGGGAAAAAAGCGATGGGGTGGGCTGGAGAGATGGACCGATCAGGTGACAGTGATGAGCGATCGATCTCAAGGCCAAATAGCCCTAGGAGGACCCCCCCTCCACCCCCCACCCCCCATTCATCTGCTCCTCTCTCCTTTTCAACCTTTGTTCCCTTCAACCTGACAAGGGTTCATTAAGGAACCACTTTGTGTGTATAAGTGCATGTAAGTGTTGGTGTCTGAGTGTGTGTGTGTGTGTGTGTACACACACTTATGTCTGTCGAGCTAGTTGATAAGTCATGAAGGATAGCTCCCATAGGTGCCCCTAAAGAGCTTTTAGTGGCTTCAGATCACACACACACACACACACACACACACACACACCACACACACACACACACACACACGCACACACGCACGCACACCTAATTAGATTTTTTTTTCATTCTTTTCAAGCACAAAACGCTCAGTTATTGATTGCAGAACAGTTGGAGCGCGGCTGTTTGTATATTAATTTAGCTGCTGCTGTTTTTCCTTAAAACCCACGTGGAACGGCTCACAGACGGACCTTCATCCATCCATCTCCATGTCACCACCGCCTCCCATCACCCCCCAGTGCACCTCAGATTCTGCCCGCCACAGCATATTATCCTAACGAGGTTGTGTATTGATCAAGTGATGCTTTTTGTTCCGGACACCTAAATGGACCTTCTGCAACTCTCGCCAGGCCTTTATGGCAGTTGTTATGGCTTCGACCTGATTACAATAGAGGCACTTAAAATGCTCAATGCCTGATGTTTTATGCAACATCACGCTCTGCTCCAAGAGTGAATCCCTACTATATTACAGTGTACCATGAGGGTCTTTTTGCTCCTGATGCTCATTGGTGACAAATGTTTTTGTTTTTTTTAGACTTAAATTCTTAAGAGTCGTCAAGAAATGTGTCACGGCGGCTTTGATGAGCTAACAGTGAGGAACACGTACCGTCAGCCAGCTGCACGGCCAACCTCTGTAGCAGTCAGCTGAACACAGATTGCGCTCCTGGCATTACTTTGATCTGTTTCTATTTCACATTTGCTTAAATGAGTTGTGTGAGCTCATTTATTTCAGCAGATGTCTCTTTACTTTGGTTCAGCGGCGTCATTTGTTGTCATGAAAACCTGTTGCAGTTAAACTGTGAGAAGCCGAGGACTCAAAGTAAACGCTTCTTTATTTATTTATCCGTCAGTGCGCCCCAGGGCAGCTGTGGCATCATTGTAGCTCATCACCACCAGTGTGTGGATGTGTGTGTGAATGGATGAATGACACACTGTGGTACAAAGTAATTTGGAGTCCTCTGACTCTGAAAGGCGTCATACAAGTGTGGGTCATTTATCATTTATTTGCTTCATTTTGAACCAAAAGACGGTTAATAGGAATGTTTCAATCACGTTATTTGCCTCCCGAGTCGAGTCTGAATCATTTGCAAATACTGAGTCCTGATCCGATACATTAGAACTGTGGTTCCCAACCCACTTGCCTGTATCCAAGACAAGCCAGGACCCCTCAAATAATCTCCTACCCACATACACACATTAAAAGTGATTAATTACAATCTTTACACACACTTACCTTCTCAGTAGCCAGTAGATCAGGGTTCAAATCCACTAACAAAATTCTGAGGACCCCTTTGGGGCAGGGGCGCCTCCAGAAAATTTTGATAGGGGTGGTCAGATGGGGCCAAAGAAATTTTTGGGGTGGCACACAAAATTGGTCCATGTGGTAACACTGGGAGAGTTTAGCCTGTGGCGATGTGTTGCATTGCTCCTTTAATCGTTTTTATTAAAAAAGAAAAACAGTATGTATCCAAAACATTTAACTTACATTTTGCAAACCCAAACATATCAGAAAATACATTTTTGTTATTTAAAATACTTTTTCTAATTTAATTTAAAAAGGTATTTTTTCAGATTAATTCACCTGTTGCGTTGTTCACAAAAAAACTACAGAGATAAAAACTTTTTTTAAATGGTGAGCAGCAGAAATATATTTCTTTACTCATTAATTGTATTATTTTTATTTTGTTTGTCAATTACTTCCTGAATAAACAAGATCATTATATACTTTGACTGAACATTAATGTGATTTATAAACACTGTTTTTTTCCGGGGGGGGGGGGGGCAGCATGGCCACCCCTGGCCACCCCTTGGGGGCGTCCTTGCTTTGGGGGGCACAGACCCCCAGCTTGGGAACCGCTACTTTAGAAATACATTAAATAAAGAAACAAAGGGAGAACGCACAGGGGCTGTCCTTTATGTGTTTAATCCTTTGTTGTTTTTCTGTATTTCCTGTGTTTATTATCTGTGAAACAGTCAGGAAGTTCTGTGATAAGAGACATGTAACTTTTAAGATTACATTCAAAAGCTGAAAGCCTCTGTCTCAGGATGATTTTAAAAAGTCATGTTTGTTGTTTTATAAGTAGAATAGAATATTCTTTATATTTCACTTGTTACAGCAGCACAAACAGAGAATAATTCTCAGGAAAGTACATGCATGTACACATAGGCAGTAAGCTGGCGTTGTGACCTTCAACCACTAAAAACCATGAGTAAAAATAAAACTTGGGTTCCACAACTGTGCAGCAAACTGTAAGGGACACCGACACACGATGTAAATCCAGTTTTGCACAAGTATTGAACGAGTATTGTATTGAATAAAGTAAAATCCGATCTTTTCCACCTGATTCAGATCCTTTGAAAATGACGTGTTTGGATCGGAACATCCCTAATTTTTGGGAAGATTTTATCACGAGTTCCTTTTATGAGATTTCTGTCTTTAGGCCAGATGAACATCAGTGGTCCCGAAAGTTGGGGTCGGGACCCCACGGCAGGGCACCAAGAAGTACACAAGGGGTCTTGAGGTGATTTACATTTGGTAAAGCACTTTTTCTAGGATATAAGTGAACACGTGAAGCGTGTTTGTGTCACCAAATCAAAGACATCCGTGGTCATGTCTTGACAGTTGTGGGTCTAAAGCCTGATTCATGTTTCTGCGTCCGCGTCAGTGCGGAGACACGCAACGCCATTATCTGTCCTTGCGGGCCTGCTGGAGAGCTCCGCAAGGACGTACTGAGTCGAGCTCTCTTTTCTAAACACCCGTCCATCGAGACGGACAACGCAAGCTTGTGATTGGTCAGGGCACCGCTGTCGTCTACACCGCCGCCATTGCGCCCTCAAAAACATAAAGAGAGCCGAGAATAACCAGCGGCAGACACGGAGAAGCTTGAAGAATACCTTGTGAAAAAACTCGAAATATGAACGTTTAATTCCCCGTGACTGGAGGAGTGAAAAGATGCGCAGCAAGCGTTTTATTTGTGGACGGAAATGACAGGAAACGTGGGTTTAGAGGTGGCGAGCGCATGAAGAGGTGGAGGAGAATGAGAGACAAATATGTCCGTGTTAAAAGTCTCTTATATACAAAAAAACACAATATAAACACACTATCTTGGACCGATACATGACAGGATACCACAGAACAGCGCTACGCCCTCTGCTGTCCTGCCAGGGAATTGCTTTGCAACACTCTCCAGGAGACGGAGAAGTATGAGAGCAAAACATCTCCGCCCGTGCGTGTCTCTCCCTGTTGGAGCTGACGGAGAAGCATGAATCAGGCTAAAGGCTGAAAAATTTGGGAACCAGGAATTTGGACAATCTTTTTCCAAAGAACAACAAAACCACACGAGTTCTTCAACATTTTGATTCTTTAACTTGAGCATAAAAATGAAAATCTTCATGTACACAAACACTGCGCTGTAAAAATGTGCAACTGTGTTCTGCAAGAAGCTCTGAAAGACCTTGAGGAGCGTGTGAGGAAGAATTGGAGCATGTGATGATTTGTGTTCGAATTGATCCTCAACACTTGTGGGAGGATTCACCACACCCTGCAAAGCCCGCACCGCTAACTTGATACAGAGCACCCTGTGCACAAACAGCTTACACACACTTGACTAATGCCTCGACTGGGACATCTCACCCAAGCATCTGTGCGTCCGTGATGAAGGGGCCCCCGCTGTGCCATGATAGGGACATCAATACCGGGCGGTTTAGGCTTTTGACACACTGCTGGCAGAGTGTGGAGAGAGAGCAGCAGGTGGAATGAGACGGACACAACATGGACGACAAGCGGAAGGCAGAGCGGCGGACGGAGGGGTTGTTTTATTACAAATCTGAGCCTCAGCGATGCCATAAATGTTCAAAATCTCAACTGTTTATTTATGAAATCTTCTGTTCAGCCAGAGTATTTGGGATTTATTTCTCATTAAATGTTAAATGATAAGAGAGAGAGAGTCCCCCCCCCCCCCCCCATGTGGGACAGCATGTGGTTTGCGTTATTGTTGAGTAATAACTGCACGCTTGTTCATCAGGATTGATGGTGATTTTATTTTACGAGCTGTTGCCGTGCCCGGCCGTGGCATGTGTTGAACGTGCACTGTTCAGTGACAGCCAGCTCAGGTCAGAGGATGAGATGAAGGAGACAGCTGGAGAGGAGTTCAGAGATGGATGGACGCAAGGATGGAAGGCATTCCCCAACCGCGCTAACTTTAGACCACACATGTCGGTAAAGCTCCCGAAACCTGTCCGCGGCGTGTCACCACATGCTTCCTTAACCTGACCCCCTCCTTCCGCTCTTTGTGTATTCATGTGTGTGTGTGTGTGTTTTGTGTCACGACTATTTTTTTTTCTGTTTACTAACCAGAAGGCATAAATAAACAGTACACATCTTTTCCTGGTCCAATAAATCCCATCCTAGTGTTGGGATTTGGCTCTCTCTATGAAAAAGGATTGTTCTCATTTCCTGCTCCATGTGATGAGTTCACGAGTTCGTGAACTCTCTGTTGGAAACGTAGAAAGATCGTGGCCTGTGCCCACAGAGATGTGACCTACAGGCCTCGTTTTGGTGCCAAGGCCTTCTGGTTTCCTGCAAAGGGATTCAAATCTAGGACGGTTTCAATAAAAAAATGGAATCCATCTTAATCTCAATATTACAAGCATCATTTGACACTTATGCACATTCATGTACCTTAGCGGGGCATTGTGGAAGTTTGACAGCCAAAACATGTATAGAAATAATAAATGTCTACTTCATACATTCTCCTGCAATGCCCTGGTCCTGTAGAATGAGCCCTGGCATTTTTACTGGGATTGCCTGTTTTTCTGTAAAATCACAGAAAAAGAGAGATGCTCGGGTCGAGCAGGCTGCTTCATGCGCGTTCACGCTCAGGCATCGCCCGTAGCATTTGCTATCCGTAGCTTTAGCAGCAGAGAGAGAGGCAGTGCCACTTTGTCGCTGTTCCTAACGCCTAGTGACAAAGCTAGCTACATTTCTGAGGACCCTTAGCTACTTTCTGTAGAACTTTCTTCTAGATATTTCCTGCAAATTAGCAACAAAATAGCCTTTTTCGCTCCGAACCGTTCTTTGGTGTGACGTTGTTTCAGCTGTCATCAAGGATATAAAAGTTACAGATACTGTGAATGTTACTAGAGTGTAGCTCACCTTGTAAGATGTGTGACTCCCATGCAGAAGACCTGGGTTTGATTCTGGGTGTGAACATAGTTCATTTAGAGTTTCTTTTTTACATTAATGATATACATTTTTTTTTACAGTAAGATGCTTAAATTTTTATTTGAGACTCGCCGAACGGCATTGAATTCACAGATAAAAAGATGTGGGTTCAACTTTCATTTTGGAACAATTTTTCAAGCAAGGGAAGGGAATGATCTGAGCATGCAGGAGGACTGACCCATCATAAACCTTTGTCGGCTGTGCTGAAGAGAAAGGTACAGAACCAAATTATTTAATTAATTAGCTGTGTGTTCTCCTGTCCTCTGTCCTCCTGGCCACACATACCCACACACACACACACACACACACACGGGACTGTCTCAGATGTTATTTTCGTTAAGGAGTGTGCACGTACAGCATGCGCGCCTTGTGCACAAGCCTACTATTGAAGCTGCTGTTACGCTTTTGGCCTGAGGGGGCAATCGCGAGCATAAAAATTCAAAACTCCGTAAAGTCCCTTTAACAAAGTTTAGGATTTGTGCTTGAAATCAGTCCAACTTTTTAATGCCTGATTTAGACTTGATTAACATTGAATAAAAACAGCTCAATAATTAAATCCGCTTAGAAGAAGAAGACAATATAATTTCTACAGCGCCTTAGTCAGGGTGCGGTAGCACGCTTGCAGTTAGTACAAAACTCAGCCGCTAGGTTCGTGACAGGCGCTAGGCGCAGGGAACATATCACCCCTGTGTTGGCATCCCTTCATTGGCTGCCTGTGCACTACAGGGCAAAGTTCAAGGTCTTGGTACTGGCCTACAAGACCTTACACGGAACTGCTCCAGCACATCTTGGCAACCTTTTGCATAGACATGCCTCCTCGCGGGCCCTTCGCTCAGCCGGCAGGGAGCTGTTGATCGTTCCACGCACCAAGTGCAGGTCAGGGGGGGGACCGTGCGTTCCCTGTGTTGGCACCTGCACTTTGGAACCAGTTGCCTGTGGTGGTGCGTCAGTCACCCTCATTGGTTTTTTTTTTTAAGACTCGCCTTAAGACCCATTTTTTTGTCAAGGCATTTCAGGATTAGCAAATTTTACCCGGTTTCGACGCCCCGGCCTCTTAATCTTTTTCAGGATTTTATTTTTTGCTTTTACTCTCCTCTTTTAATAATTTTATGTTGGTTTTACGATTGTTATATTTTATTCTGATGGTTTTATGTTTTTATTGTGTTGTGTTCTGCACCTTGGGCGTCTGCATTGGTCGCAGAAGGGGCTTTATAAATAAATGAAATGAAATGAAATGAATGAAAGATAAAAATCACGAGGCGCTTCACAAAAACAAAAAATGTAAAAATATAAAAAATAATTTAGAAAATGTTAAAAATAAATTTAAAATGAGCAAAAATAGACAATTGTGATTAAAAAAATGTTAAGAGAGAGAGAGAGAGTGAATAGGAAAGAGGGAAATCAGTGGATTAGAGCGAAGCTCGGCGTATGTGCGCCCATACAGTAAGGTCACCCCCTACATGCGCGGCGTGCTTGTAGCTCCAACTGCCTGCGGTTCAGAACAAAGGCGCGCGGAACATCTTTCAGCTTGTTACCCTGACAGAGTTCCTGCTCTGTCTAACCGGCTCTTTTCAAACGGAGCCGAGTCGGGATCAAAGACAAGGACGGGTCTGACTGCTCCCACTTTGCATAGTTTGATCCTGCTTCCTGCTAAAAGAAATGCATTCGATTTCCCTCGAGGGAAAGTTCTGCCGTTCGTCCCTCGCTGATATGTGCTGTCAAAAACAATCAAGATTATTTATTCTTCTCAGTTTACACCCATTCCAACTGGTTTAAGAGGTGACTCTTCCATCTCCTGCTGAGGAACTGATAGAAGGTGATGAAAATCATAATAAAAAGTGAAAAGTGATGATTTTGATCACTATGGCAACTCGCCAGTTGCTGAAATAGCTCTTAAAAAGCCGGCTTTGTGCTTTTCTTAAACCGATTTTTATGTTTAATATTTACCGAATCCTCTCTGAACAAAGTATGTAAAGTCAGGGACCATGGACGTAATTTTCACCTTAGAAGTGGGGGGGTGGGGGTGGGGGGCACGGGGGGGATCTTTACAGTATGCTCTAATAGGAAACAGGCTTCAACACAAACGGTTGTTTTCCGCTTGGTCCTAGAGCTCAACCAGTGTCAATTTAATATAAAGTAATATTGTTTTTGGATGGTAAAAAGTGCAGGGGTCATAACTTGACTTTGGAAAAAGTGGGGGGGGGGGACATGTCCCCCTTGTCCCCCCCCAAAATTACGTCCATGTCAGGGACTAAAGGCTGACTTATAAAGGCAACGACGCCTGCAAACCGACTCTTTTTTATTTTATTTTATTTTTTTTACAGATTTTTGTGCGTTTCTGTTCGATTATGTGCAAACTCATGTCTAAATTACACGGTGACCTCTGCAGCGCTATATAACGCCAGCATTGCTCACGCTAAGGCACACAGACCAAGTGCCCGACACACCACTTAACCCCCTGCCTGGAACCTTGACAGTTTCTCTATGGGAGGCTGACCCTCAAGGTCCTGCAAAATGCTTTGTTCATGCCATACACACACACACACACACACACACACACACACACACACACACACACACACACACACACACGTATGTATACAGAGTGGGAGCTACAGAGGCACGCGGCCTTTAAACAGGCATGAGGAATTAGCAGAGGGCCTATGTGTCAGCTTCGTGCTGGTAAAATCATTGTTGATCTCTCTGGAGTCGCAGCTACTGCTCCGTTTTCCTGACCCCCTCGCCGTTTCCCTCTGCTTTCATCCGTCTCCGTGTGGCGCACAGACCCAGCCACTGAAATATGCTCACGTTGGTAGGGAAGTTGCTGTTTTTGCTTTTTGTTGGGAACAAATTCAAAGAATAGAGCTTGTGTTTTCTACAACATTAGTCCAAGTGCCTTTCTTTGCTGTTTGATTAGAAAATTAAAAAAAAAAGTTCATTTCAATAAAAACAGCAGGACTAGATTCTCGTTTCTGCACATAAAAAAACTGTCTTCCATGTTTGCAAACACCTTTTTTACTGTGGCTATTAGGGTTTTGTTACATCTCCATAAAAACCTGCAGTCAGCTAATGTTTTGTAGATCTACTCCCCCTCACCCTCATCAAACGCTTCTCCGACGATCTAAAGTTTCGTTTTGCTGCCGTCGAGACGAGCTGGACCACAAATATCTTGTAATTCGACAAATGAGAGACAAAAAAATGTTAAAATCCAAAATTCACATCGTGGAGTTTGATTTCATAAGCTGGCAAGGTGATCGGTATCAGAGAACAAAGCTTTTTTGTGCTGATCAGGTCATGATTAGGATGTTTACACTCTGTCTAGACTGATGCAAACGAGAGCGGGAGAAAATGAAACACGATGTGACAAAACTTGCCCTTGCACACCGCGAGCTGTTGGCACGGGGATGGATTCTAAGAATCATTTAGCAAAGTGGAATAATTCACTTTTATTATGAGCATCCCTGGAGACCAAACGGAATAAGAAACCACGACAGAGCTCCAGTGTCTCTTTGTCTGTGGAGCAACAGCTGGGCAGTGTTTAGATCCTGAACTGGTTTCCCCTAATGCACAGCTCCGATGTTGTACTACATTTCACTCCACGGCCCGACTACATCGCCTTAAGACAGAAATTTGTGTAAAAATAAATGGTTGGTGTATTCTCTCATTAGGGGGAGCAAGTGAAGCCCATTAAATGAAATGCTTACAATGAGCTGGCGTGTGCAGTGGTTGGAGGGAGAGGTATAGAAAGTTGCAGCTTAAAAAGTCGGAGAAATCTGCCTCCAGCGAACGTTTGCGACAGAAAGCCCAACGAGCTTTGTTAAATACTTTTAAACGGAGTGCGAAGGGCTCTTGGTGCCTAAGAAAACATTTCAAAACATGATTTTATCTGCTCGGGGTATTGTGGAAGACTCCAGAGGGAATACGGAGAGAAATCAAGTAATGGCCCTGGAACTAAAAGCATCCAGCCGAGCGCAGAAAACGGAGGAAAAGGTTTAACTAATGGAGACGGAGGAGATGGCTGGGATTTCATATTCCTGGAAATTTCAAATAATAACATTACTGAACCAAAGGAGAATTACACTGTATCACACTTGCATGACCATGAAAGGACATAGCCAAACTATGACCCTTCCTTAATCACAACATGATATATTTATTTATCTAAAATATGTCATTTTTGACAAATACTCATTTTTTATGAGGCAGAATTTGGATTAGGGTTTCAGTGTGTGTGTGTGTGTGTGTGTGTGTGTGTGTGTGTGTGTGTGTGTGTGTGTGTGTGTGTGTGTGTGTGTGTGTGTGTGTGTGTTGGCTGTAGCTAAAGGGACGTACTGGTCATTTTTCTAAATGGGAGACTTGCATGTCCAGCTTTAAGAAAATAAACCTAGTGTTTATTTAAAGTGTTTAAATGTAATAGAAAAACTAAATGCTAAGTTTTTTCCCATTCCCAACTGTGTTGCATTTCTAGCGTGAGTTATTCATGTAAACTACAATTTTTTGAATATCCAAACGGGGACATCTGATGAAAGTCGGACTTTATGCAGCTTTTGTGCTGCTGAGTGGGTCTTTACTGCTTCTATGAACACTCCAAATTCAAAAATCTGTTTTCTGTCAGTGTTTGGTTTTGGAATTATGCTCCTAAAACAAGCCGTTTAAAAAAAGACCCCATTTGTGACATCACAAATGGAGACTTTGCATTTCACCCCCTCTCACCTGGGGAGTTCCAATCCACCAACATTGTTGAGTCTTTACAGTATTTTCAAAAGAAACTGCTAAAAATTGAAGTAGTAAAGACCGTGCAAAAACAGACACATCTATGGCTGAACTACAGTTATCATTGGCCATCTGATCCAAAACCTGCAGCAAACACACACTTCCAGTGCACCCACACATGCACGGTGACACATCATATACTGTTGGTGGTTTATGTACTATAAAAGGAGCAGGTGTTTTATGAAAAGTGCTGGTCTTATAACCTTCTGTCGCTTCTCCATGGCAACCTTACTGAAGGACAGAACGAGTGTTTTCTCTCTCCTGTGTAGAGTATAGCTGTACAAAAGGAGATGCAGGGTTGATTTGTGAGAGTGTTTGTGATCTTGTCCTCTTTTCATAACTTATTTTTTTCCCTTACATGAATCCTTCCTTGTCTGTCTATCCTTCTGCTGTCACTTTAGCTCTTGCTGCATTTAAACATTTATACATATTCTTTATTTTTCTCCTGTCATTCTGTTTTCTTCTTTTGTGCCAGTTTTCTTCCTCATTTACTGATGAGTTTTCCACAGAGACAGGATGAGGAGGGCTTACAAAGCACAACACAGAATTACAGCCTGCTGACTACCTTCTAATATGCCAGTGCTGTAATGTGTCATATACACATAAACAGCAGGAGGTAGATTAAAGAGAGGGAAGAGGGGGTATTTATTACAGCTATTACAGGTGAGGCTCTTTCTGTGTTTTACCTCATTGTTTTCTCCTAAACACATTTAGAAAAGACTTTAAAGGGACATTATGGAAGTTTGACAGCCAAATCATGTATAGAAATAATAAATGTCTTCTTCATACATTCTCCTGCAATGCCCTGGTCCTGTAGAATGAGCCCTGGCATTTTTGCTGTAAAATCACAGAAAAAGAGAGATGCTCGGGTCGAGCAGGCTGCTTCATGCGCGTTCACGCTCAGGCATCGCCCGTAGCATTTGCTATCCGTAGCTTTAGCAGCAGAGAGAGAGGCAGTGCCACTTTGTCGCTGTTCCTAACGCCTAGTGACAAAGCTAGCTACATTTCTGAGGACCCTTAGCTACTTTCTGTAGAACTTTCTTCTAGATATTTCCTGCAAATTAGCAACAAAATAGCCATTTTTGCTCCGAACCATTCTTTGGTTTGACGTTGTTTCAGCTGTCATCAAGGATATAAAAGTTACAGATAAAAAGAACGTCACTGGTGCTTTAGCTCACCTAGTAAGACGTCGGACTTTCGTTCAGAAGACCTGGGTTCGATTCTGGGTGTGAACATAGTTTATTTAGAGTTTCTTTTTTCATTAATGGTATATTTTTGTACGGTGAGATGCCCAAATTTTTAATGGCATTGAATTCACAGATAAAAAAGATGTGGGTTCAACTTTCATTTTGGAACAATTTTTCAAGCAAGGGAAGGGAATGATCTGAGCATGCAGGAGGACTGACCCATCATAAACCTTTGTCGGCTGTGCTGAAGAGAAAGGTACAGAACCAAATTATTTAATTAATCAGCTGCGCGTTCTCCTGTCCTCTGTCCTCCCCCCCCCCACCCCCACCCCCCACACACACGCGCACATGGGACTGTCTCAGCTGTTTTTTTCGTTAAGGAGTGTGCACGTACAGCATGCGCGCCTCATGCACGAGCCTACTATTGAAGCTGCCGTTACGTTTTTGGCCTGAGGGGGCAATCATGAGCATAAAGATTCAAAACTCCGTAAAGTCCCTTTAAATGTCAGAACAAAGCTGTTTTTAATAAAGAACATAAATGTCAAAATATGTGTTAAACTAAGGTCAATTCATTGATTAATCAAGGAAAAGAAGTAATGAAATATTAAACAATAGGCTAGGTTATACTATCTGAACTTTTGAGTGATTTAACTGGACCCTTGCGACATGCACATGCTTCAGTGTCACCGGGCCTGTCCGAAAGGACCGTTTCCTGTGTATTTCAGGAACCAACAGAGAACTGATGGGGTACGTACCCGGTAGAGTTGCTGGGCGGGACTTGTGGTTAACGCACGCTGATTGGTTGTAACTCAGTAGGAAATGATAGCAGATGTTGCCAAAGCAACCAGCATTTGTAAAACTGGAAAGGATGCTAATGAAGCGGGATGGAAGGAAAAGAAAATAAGCGATGTTTGTGCTTCTTCAAAATCGCAGAGCACAGATCTCCCCCCCCCCCCCCCCCCCCACACACACACACACACACAGAGCTGTCATTCATGATGTTTGTGATGTCACAAGGCACTGCACAACACAAACAGCAGCTTCTTCTGGTCATTGAATACAACTTTTTACGTCAGAGCAGCTCTCCTTGTCCTCCAGTTTACTATAACACACTAAATGTTTGATCAGTGATGTCACTCACTACCGATACGCTGACGCCTTACCAAAGTCCTGAAAGGGCCAATTTTGTTTGGAGACACAATGGCAAAGAGGACAGAGCCATTTTTCACTTTTGCCCCTCCCACAAAGTTCCCGGAACTCCTGCAGTGGAAACACGGCCAATGAACACATTTTAATTAATTAATTTTGCAAGACATTCTGTAGATGCTATCAACAGCTCAGTGACTTCACATTTCACTTTCAACATTTATCCCCAGTCCGTTTTCAGTTTCATCTCATTTTGAGAGACCCTTTTAAGGCTCTGCACAAGAAGACAGCATGCTCCCGGGAATGTTCGCCATGTTTACACACGCTCACCACCCCGCCGGCATTAATAACCGGAGTTTAACACGAACTTTTAGCCGGCATGTGCCTCTTCTCCGTTCGCCTAACCTCCCTCTGGAATCTGTAAGCCAGTTTGGCGATCAGGACTCAGACCACGATTTGAACTCTGTCCCATCATTCTACGTTTTCTCAAACATTAGGAAGACGTGTTACACGGTTCTGATTTGTTTCATTGCCGCTGTTCTGTCCCAGCTGTCAAACGTCCTGTCGCCATAAAACAAAGACCTATGATTAATGTCTGTTGCATCTCACCACTCAGTGATGCACAGCCGTTAATTGATGCACACTGCCCATGTTGGACCATGGAAACATCACATGCATCTACAGGCTCTACAGGAGAGCACACATCCACTCTGGTACCAGTAAACATGTCAGCGTGAACAGTATTTACAAAGGGATTGAAGTGGGTTTTGGGACAGCCATGATTCAGAAGAATGGCCTCGGGGCCTGACAGGATGTGTGTGTGTGTGTGTGTGTGTGTCATTTTTCCCTCGACTCCCTTGGTGATGAGGGAACACATAAAGAAATCCTTTTACACACAGAGATATACACATACTCAGTCTTTCACAGATAGCGTACGCACATAAAAATGGTTGTTTGGTGGAGTAGATGAAGTATCCATCTCCCCCCTCCATTTATCCCCCCCGTCTGTTTTGAACATGAGCCGCTGCATGCAGATGCAGACGACATCAAACACTTGCTGGGGCCCTACATCTCGCCATTTCGCTCAGCACTAAGAGCAGAACAAGAACTTGTCTGTCAGTGATCTTAATTCATTGTCTCCCCGGGGCAAAATGAGCACTGACAGACATAAATGGCAGAAATGAATTTTGTAAGATCACAGTCAAGGGTGATGGTGATGGGAATGGGTGGAAAAAAGAGTGATGGATAAGGCAGGGAAGGATGGAAAGAAGCCAGAAAGGAAGAACTCTCTAGATAAGAGATGGAGGGGAAAGAGATGCACATCCTGGTGTTCGTCACCGGTGACTGTCGGGATACCATAACCAGGGTGACCACCTGTTCTAGTCCTTGAGGTACACCGTCCATAAAGCCGCAACAGATGGACACAATAAAACGGACCGTGACCAGCAGCCACACACTTATATGAGCGTGTGTTGGAGCAAAACACCAGATACCTTGTATAAATATTAATAAATGTCTACATTCACACATGGTCCGACCCTCCTCCGTGTCTTGTAGACAGTAAAACGTGATACTTGATAGCCCTGATGTCACCATGTCTTCTCCTCTAAACCCTCCCCATGTTGTAAACCTACCAGCCATTTAGCCTTTTAGGAATGTGGCTGTCAGCTCATACAAGTAGGAGCCACTCTCGCATGCTCTTCCTCCGACTCGATGGATTTGTGTGTCTTTACCTCTTAGTTTGTATTTATAATGTGGTTTTTTTACGTAAATGTTATCCAAGATGGTTTAAGAAACAGTTCAGATAAAAAAAAACATCAAAAAGATAAATGTGCTTTTGTCGCATTAATTAATTTTTGGATTATTAAGTTGAAGATAAATGTTTTTTGAATGAGTGGATGATTTTTTTTATTTTATTTTGACCAATATTAATATATTTAGATTTTTAAATGTAAGGCAGTTTTCAGGTAATAGCATTTTTGCAGTCCTTTTTACAAAAGAGCATCTAGCTTTCTTAATATGCAAATAATCTGAAACACAATGAATAAAAACACTATTAAAAATGCAGCAATTTTAGCATTTTTCCTCCTAATTCAATAATGAGACAGAAACACAGGTCCTGTAAGAGTCACTAGAAATGCAGCTTTTTACAGCTATGTAGTTGAGATGAGAAAATTAATATTGTAGTCGATGCATCAAGCTGCGGACATGACTGATTACGCATCGGTGCAGAAGCCCACCATAATTGATTAGAACGTAATGCCATTTGTTTTCCAAGCACAACATTTGAGCCTAAAATAGCATCGATCGATATTTTTCCCTCTGCTTCTTACGTCACAGCAGCGCGACGGCTGCAGCTGTGCGCCAGCGCCTTTGCAAGCACGGCAGAAAATAGCTGCAGGATAGCGTTGGCGTTTAAAGCTGCTGATCTACAGAGCCATTCCGGATTTGTTTTTTATCATATAGGCAAGAATTAGACATGTCCTTTGCCATGTGTAAAACCTGCCATACCAAAATCAAATACATTGTTAACGCCACCAACTTAAGGAACCACGTTAGCCCGCTTCCACCCTGAGTTGCGAACAACACCGGCGGGTGAGACGGCAAACCCTGTGCAGCCAAGAACCGGCGTTACGACTTGGAAGAAGGGAAGAAAATAACCCAGGTTGTGGGTGCCTTCAGCATTTGTGACCGTATTCTGTCGTAATAAATAAAAAAAAGCAAATATCTGAAATATACTTTCCATTTGGTCGTGATAACGAATCGGATTGAATCATTGACATGATAATCATAATTGAATCGAATCATGAAATTCACACCTTTACTATTTCTGTAGAAGGTGTTGGACTCTGCAGCGACTCCAAAGATTCAAGTATTTTAAAGGGGCATTATGGAAGTTTGACAGCCAAAACATGTATAGATGTAGCCACAGCTGCCCTGGGGCGCACTGACAGAGGTGAGGCTGCCGAGCACTGGCGCCACCGGTCCCTCCGACCAGTGGGCAACGTGGGTTAAGTGTCTTACCCAAAGACACAACGACACACTGAGCGGGGCTCGAACCTGCAACCTTCCGATTGCGGGACGAGCACTTAACTCCTGTGCCACCGTCACCTCACGCATTTCTGAGGACCCTTAGCTACTTTCTGTAGAACTTTCTTCTAGATATTTCCTGCAAATTAGCAACAAAATAGCCATTTTCACTCCGAATGTTCTTTGGTTTGACGTTGTTTCAGCTGTCATCAAGGATATAAATGTTACAGATACAAAAAATGTCACTGGTGCTTTAGCTCACCTAATTAAATGTCGGACTTTCGTGCAGTAGACCCGGGTTTGATTCTTGATTTGAACATAGTTTATTTAGAGTTTCTTTTTTACATTAATGGTATATTTTTTTACAGTAAGAAGCCCAAATTTGTATTTGAGACTCGCCGAACGGCATTGAATTCACAGATAAAAAAGATGTGGGTTCAACTTTCATTTTGAAACAATTTTTGAAGCAAGGGAAGGGAATGATCTGAGCATGCAGGAGGACTGACCCATCATAAACCTTTGTCGGCTGTGCTGAAGAGAAAGGTACAGAACCAAATTATTTAATTAATTAGCTGTGTGTTCTCCTGTACTCTGTCCTCCGGGCCACCCACCCACACACACACACACACACACACACACACACACACACACACACACACACACACACACACACACACACACACACACACACACACACACACACACCCACACCCACACCCACACACACACACACACACGACTGTCTCAGCTGTTATTTTCGTTAAGGAGTGTGCACGTACAGCATGTGCTCCTCGTGCACGAGCCTACTATTGAAGCTGCCGCTATGCTTTTGGCCTGAGGGGGCAATCGCGAGCATAAAAATTCAAAAGTCCGTAAAGTTCCTTTAAAAAAAGGTTCAAACCTTTCTCATTTGTTGCAGTAATATGAAAACTTCAGCCATGCTTTAGGTGGCTAAAACATATTCTGTACTAACTCACTTCCTGTTTTTATGCATCCAGTTTGGGTCTTAATTACATTTGTTGTCCCAGGCTGACACATCTAAAGAATCCTGATGCACACTGGAATCAACGCTTGTGCATCGGTGCAGTTAAATTATTTTTAGGCTGTAATGAGGACAGGTATGTCAGAAGAAAGAGAAACGATGCTGAATCCCAAAAAAAGACTCCTTCCCTTAATAACGGAGTGCTGTAGTGGATTTATCATCCTTTAGGGCTTTTGTTTGAGCCGGTTTCCAGGAGAATGTGACAAGTTTCAGTGAAAAACCTGGTTTAATTGAATGCCAGCTTACTTTGAAAACATCATTTTAAAATGCACCTCACAATCCTCAGATGTTTTAAAGAGAAATAAATAATTGAGCCCACAGAAGTATGTGGAAGGGTCTGAGAATCACTCCAAAGAAACCGAATGAACATTTCTGCATCCAGGAACCAAAAAGGCTCTCGTCTGGAATAAAAGAAGCATTTACAAGCTGTGATACTTGTTCATTTGGCTGCTGCTAGCACGGGTGCGTGTCTTTCTTTGTTTTGTTGAGCAAAATGAAAGTTGGAGATAATAAAGTTTTGAATTTGAAGGTTTTTTTTGCAAAGTGCTTGCTTCGATATGAAAGGTCAGAGATTTTGTAGAGGCATGCCCAAACTGCACACTGTATAAAAAAAAGACAGAATACAGCAGTAGGTGGATTATGCATTCTGGTAAAAAGCCATTCCCAATCCCTGAACATATCCTATTGAATTTTATTGACTTTTAAACAAGTTGGACAACATTCAGCTCCACTCTGGGCCGGGTTTGTTGCTGCTCGATTTGATTCCTCTGCCAGCTTGAGCTGGAACAGTGAGAGTATCGCAGAATGTGCTTTTGTTCTGCAAACGGAGAAAAACGGTTTCAATTTCAAAATGGAAAATCTCAAAAACTGGAGTTTAAGTGAGAAATGTGATTTTATGGTCAGGATGATTGTAGAGTGGAAACACTCGGGGCAGTTATCGCTTCTTTATCCATCTTTTCTCCATTGTCGTCGGTAATTACGCGATACACTTCTATCTGAGCGGCTAAGCCTGCTTTTAAAATGTGACAAAGTGCAACAGGTTCTCTCTGCCTCCATCCGTCTTTCAATGTGCCCCCCCCCCCCCCCCCCCCCGACAAAAAAAAAATCCATCTTCTCACACTCAAAGCAAGACCAATCATCTGCAATTAGACAACTGTGCAAACTATATTGAGGAGTGTTTGCGATGTGTGTTTGTGGTGTGTGTGTTGAAAGGTCCTGAAAAGGCTTTGTGCGTGTGTGTGCTCGTCTGGGTTCAGTCAGAGTTCAGCTCCTCTTGGCTAAACGCGTTTCCCCTCTGAACCAAAAGCAACAAATGATCCTTCATTTTCGCAACATGAGCATTTACCCCCCACCGTCTCGCACGCTCAACGCCACGCTGGAAAAAATAACAATATCAGAAAACAACATTTAGAGGAAAAAAGAAATGAGGCTCGAATTGCTGCAGAGTTCTAGTAAATCTCTAGTTTCAAGGTTGCTGTGATGTGATTTATCAGACAGCTGAGCATCGCCCGAGGATGTTGAATTGAAAATATATCAGATGTATGAAATTCATTCAGCAGGGGAGGTGAAACACTGTAAACACGTCTGATTTGGGGTCATAAAACAGATTAGGAGCTGAAAGGATCTCAAAGAGCAGGAAGAGGAGAGACGCGTCTGTGGTGGGGGTGAGAAAATGCCTAAAAGTAGGTGGGAAGTGAGAGAAATGCATGTAAGAACGTCCATTCTGAGGTAGCTGGGCTTTAACTGTGTGATGCCAACAGCTGTCGGTGTCTAACCGCTGCAGCTTTGACGGCTCTTTTTAAAGTCTAAAAAACACGAAGCAAAGGTGTTTCAAGCATCTTTAAGCATTTATTCGCTACTAGGGCTGCAACAAACGATTATTTGAATAATTGATGAATCGGATGGGGTCTCGACACGATTAATCGATTAATCGGATTACATGGGGACATTGTTGAAAACTGCTAGGGAAACGTTATTTCTCTCCTTCCTTTTGGAAGAGTTGCGCAACACAACGAATCGATGACGCAATTCGTTGCCAACGCTTTTAGTAATCGATTTTCATCGAATTTGTCGATTCGTTATTGCAGCCCTATTCGCTACATGTCCCTCAAATCCTACATCATTGTAGCGTTAGGAAGTTTCTAATGGTCTGCCCTTAACAGCTGCCCCTTCACACAGTAACATTGCCAAGGTACTTTGATTAATCAAAGTACTTTATTTGTGATAAGCTAATCAAAGCATTTGTTGATCATTAATAATCAGGTGAATGATCTGTGAAATAAAGATGTCATGAGTTATGTGTTTAAATGAATAAACAGGGCTGCACCAGACACACTGATATGCATTACCATGGAAACGCATGACATATTGTTTTCAACCAATCAGAACTTTCGTCTGTCGTAGAGAGAATCTGGGGGATGTGTAGCGTTAGGAAGTTTCTAATGGTCTGCCCTTAACAGCTGCCCCTTCACACAGTAACATCGCCAAGGTCGGACGCTTGGTTCAGTATGTTTACATTCCAGGAGGAGACAGAAGAACAGAAGAAGAACGCCTTTCATTGATCATTCAGATCATTCACCTGATTATTAATGATCAACAAATGCTTTGATTAGCTTATCACAAATAAAGTACTTTGATTAATCAATGAAAAGCGTTCTTCTTCTGTTCTTCTGTCTCTTCTCCTGGAATGTAAACATACTGAACCAAGCGTCCGACCTTGGTGATGTTACTGTGTGAAGGGGCAGCTGTTAAGGGCAGACCATTAGAAACTTCCTAACGCTACATCATCGAACAAAAGACTGTTTTAAAAAGATCATGTGATTTTCTTTTAGAACATATACGATTAGATGTGTTCCGCACACACACAAATAGCATTTTCTCCTTTTTTCCGCTATTATTCCAGATCAGGAGCCAAGTCCAGAGCTCTGTTCAGGAGCGACACCTCAGAGCGGTGGTATTTACAGCGGTACGGTGCCAGGGCAGCACATTGTGAAGTTCCTCTTCTTTACCTCTATTGAATCTCACTTATTCACCCGGTTAGATGACTCCAATTGCTCTCAGCTTCTGCCTGCCGCTGAGCTCTTGCTCTTTTCCTCCTCCGTCTTTCTCTTTCACTCTGGTTATCTGTCTCTCCCTGTCCTCCTCGCTCTCTGTCTGCAGCCACCGATGTGCAGCCCGGAGAAGTAGCTGATGGGACTGCGCAGTGTGTGTACGGGCGCGCACGCGAGTGTGTGTGAGCACAGGGGCAAAGCATGCACAGGCAGTGTGTGTTTATAGTTGTCTCAGTGAGTAAATGCGTGTGCCCCAGTGTGTGCACTGCAATGTCACTGGGCTGTGTAATTGAAATGGAAATGAGCCAATCAGCAGCTGCAGTGCCATGCCACCGTACACTGCATTCACTTCACTGTTCCAGCTCTGCCAGACCCTCTGTTTCTGAGACTGTGCTAGTGTGTGTGTGTGTGTGTGTGTGTGCTGATGATACTCGACCCCTCGGTTTTAACCTGTGGGCCCGAGCGGATGGTGGGAAAATGAAATCGTTTGATGACAAAGATTACGTTCCTCCTTCTGACTAAATGTGCACGTGCACCTGCTCTCGCTGTCCAGCTGATTTCCTGGGCTTTGTGTTATGACCCACAGCTGATTGGGCCAGCTGTGGCATAACAAAGACATGTAATTATCACCATTTGACAATTAGCCTCCCATCCAAGTTAGCTCCCTAATTACCTGTTTAAGTGCTCCAAGGCATCTGCTGTCAATCTCTGCTTCTACAGTTTCTTAAAGGAATGCACGAAGAAATCGTTGCCAGAAGTGTCGTAAAACAGAGGCTGTGGTTGGGCGGAGTGTGTGCATATGTGTGGCATTATGTGGAGACGTTGGCATCAACTCCACATGGACGGCGTGTTTAAATCAGGACTTACATTTTACCTCTGAATCTGTAGATGTACAGTCGGTTTTCAATCTTTGGTGACTTAGGCCGTGCACACGCGTAACCGGGTACCTCACAAAACGAGAAATTTGTCTACGAGTCTTCACCAAAAATGACTCTTTCATAAACCAAAGTGGAAATTTGTGAATTGCATTTGCTTGTAGACATAAATAACCTGGAACTTTAGCCCCGCTCGCGCCAAAAATGCTCCGACATCACACGTGTGACACTCTGCGCGTGTTTTAACGAGCTCAATTCTATGTAGAAGACCACAAAGGACAATATTAACACTAGACGGGCCCATTTCTGACACTATTTTAAAATTTGCACGTCTAAAGGGAAACTGCCGTTTTGCTTGTCTTCAGCATCCCCTAGAGTTGTAAAAGTAAAAGTGAAACTCATCTCCTTAATCTAACAGCTGAAATGTCTCCTCAGCTTCCATTAGTGTCTACAGGAGTGATTCATCACTAAATGAAACAAATCAGCTGTGTTTGTGATCTGAAACATGCAGGAAACGTGCTGGAAGCAGACTGCAGCGCTGGTATGTCAGCTTCACATTACTAAAACTAAAGTGGGACCTTGCAGGAAGCGGCCCACCTTCTGGCCCAACACATTCTCACACCCAAGGCGTCAAATATGACGCGTGTGACCAAGTGTCAATATATGACGATTCGGGATGCCCCAGCGCTTCAGGAGACGGCGATCAGGGACAAACTGCTGACGCAGCGTCCCAGAGCGTCGGTATCCGACGCCGGTGGTGAGACGGGCATTAGAACTACTTGTGAACTACTTAACCTTCCCCTCACCCCAATCCTAACGTTAAGGTCACAGTTTATGGACCTTAAGGTTAGGATTGGGGTGAGGGGAAGGTTAAATAGTCGAATAATGTCCGTGTGACCGCGCGCGTCATACAGTGACTAAATAAATTTAGTCTAAAAAATCGCCAACATCGTCTGACTGAGTGTATCGCAATATATTGTGATATATTGTATCGTCTCCCCTGTATCGTAATACGTATTGTATCGCCAGAATTTCACCAATACACATCCCTAAAGTATAAGCTGATAAAAATCACTGTAGAGATTTTATCGTGGTGTAATATTTTTGCTGAAATGACCCACTCCTTTTAGTGATGTAATTGATGCATAAAACACATTTACATTCCCAAGTGTGTGCAATAAAACCACACTAATGCTTCCTTGTTTGCACATTTTACCTGCAAGCTGCTGCCCAATCTATCTAAATGATAAATCATTAATATTTTTAGCAGATTTCCTTGAAATACAGAGATATAATAATTTAGAGGCTAAATTTCCCAACTCTAAGATTGAATAGCTAAATATCCAGATAGTGTGTGGGTTGATGTTTCCACATATGCAGCATACTCTAAAATGAAATGGATGAATACAAACTTCTGATGGTATAATGACTTTTTGCATTCTGTAAACCTTTCAAAACTCTTATGTGCATACATAATCAACCTCATCAAAGAAGTAAATAAGACAGTTTTGTACCTTAATAGTTACTAAATCATTTTATTCTAAATGCCGTCCACATGCCACACACACACACACACACAGAAACTGCAAATGAGCCAGATTTAACTTTATTTACATACTTTTGTTGAGCTGATCCTGCTGATTTTACCAGCTGCACACATTTCCACACATCTAGGTTTCCACAAAGACAGAGTTAACATCCAGCGGGTGCTTGCTGCCTCTGTGTTTGTATATGCAACACAGTGGCTCATGTATGTTTGAAAACACACGTCCACCTTGAGTTGAAGGACGGCTTCCTCTCTGTGCTGAAAAGCTGGGCCTGTTTGCTCTACTGCAGCGGCTGATTACACTGAACATGGCTATAAACCAGACTCCATCTGAAGCTCTAACGTCAGTCCCACCATAACACGTTTTTATAGAGACAATAAAGTCAACAAATCCAACAAAAGGCAAGATTTTCTCCAAATGGGCCTGAATGCACACAGTCATGTCGTGCACATGCAGTTTTACCGTTATCGGCTCAAATGATGAATGCATGGTTGAATAACTCTTGCAGAGGTATCTGCTGGGAGTCTGGCAATAAATCTGCAGTTTGCATTGTCTTTGTCTCTTTTTTTATTATTATTTTTGGAACCGGGCTTTTTTCCCCCCTCCCTCCCCCCCTCCCACTGTCTGTTTCTCACCTTAACTCTCTTTCTCACTTTGTGCCATTAGCAGCCTGAGACTGTCTCACTGCCGCTCCTTTGCCAATGTGCCAGGAAGCTCATTCAACTGCTAACACAAACCTAACATCTGAGTGTGTATGCTCGTCAGGTGTGTTTTTCTGCATAAATGCATAAATGTGTGTGTGTGTGTGTGTGTGTGTGTGTGTGCGCGTGCGTGTGCGTGTGTGTGTGTGTGTGTGTGTGTGTGTGTAGGACATGTTACAAATGCCTGTCCTGTCCCTTTTCATGAGCTCACCCACCCAAACATCATTTGGCTCATTTGTAGTCAGGGCCATGAGCCACTATTCTGCCTGCTGAGGCATGGAGAGAAGGGCAGCTTAAACATCACACACACACACACACACACACGTAAGCTGGGACGAGCGGATGGGAGGATGTGACCATCAAATCAGTGACATTTTAAAGCAGCGAGAGAGATGCATGACACTTCCTGGACCTCCACAGACATGTTTTAAATGAAATGTTACAGATGAGCCCCCCCCATGCCTCGGCTGTAAACACCCTTACACTGGTATTTACCCCACGTGGGTAAACACAGGAGTAGTCAACTTTTCATGCTAGCTCACGCTCACATATACACAGATACACATCAGTATACAGAGCAGAGGCCAGAGGAGTCACGTGACCATGTTAATGAGAAAGATCTTGGCTGAATTTATGCTTGATTGTTAGATTTAAACATTTAATCACCACACAGCTGAAGTGACGCCTCAAAGCAACATATTTTGCACTAAACCGGCTTCAGAACAAGTGTTTCCCCTCGTATTGGGATTCCCGGCACCTCCGCTTTGCCAGACGCTCGGCGAGCTGCGACTCTCACCCACTCTGGGTGGCTTCAAACTTGTTTTCAGTGCCAACAAAATGAAACTCATCATGTTCTGTAATGACATTTTTAGATGACTACATCTTCCATCCATTACCACTTTTCAGGGCTTTGTTATCGAGACCGTGTCTATCTAACAGCATTACTCTAAATATCTTGGAAATGTGATGGAGGAATCTTTGTTTTGCTACGCTTCGTGGAGCGAGTGGTTAAAGGAGAAGATTTGGCTCTCGTTTCAGAGTCGAGTCATGACTTTCACTCAAAACCAAAAAATGCATTAGCTGATGGTGTTTTTCACGCAAACGTCGTCATTATTGCGCGCACCGAGTACATTTTGTTATCACAAATAGTCTAGATGCCATATTTTAAATCAGGAGTTTTCAGACCTATTTTTAAAGGTCAAGTTGACTGAAAAACTGATTATTTAAATATATAAAATGTATAAAAGTTTTCAGAGAAACGCTCGGATTCGAAAAGGCTGCTGTCGGTTTAGCGTCCAGGAGAGAGCAGAGCACATCTTGGCTAGTAGAAGCTAACTGTTAGCGTTAGCAACTCTACCACACAGCAGAACTCCTCCAGACTTCTTATTTGTGGAGGTAGAACACCAGTTTTGCAAAGCCAAGGGAGTTGGTGGTAGTTGTGCTGCTGTTAGCCAATCAGAGGCAAGATGTCTGAATATCAGGAAATAAAACTCCAAATCCTGTCGTGTTCTGCTCCCTTCTGCTCTGGCTGACTTTCACTTTGGGAAACAGGAGCGCGGAGCTTTTTCTCCACAGAGATCAAATCACATTTCTATTCAAGACCACTGCAAATGTGCTGAAAAGCAATCAGTGAACTTGGTCTTTAAAGTCTGACTTCTAGGGAAGGTCAAAGGTGATGAACTTATTCCTTTTGTTAAAAATCCTTCAAAATTACAAACGAAAAATAAGGTGCAACTTTTCTTCAGCTGTTTCCTTGTGAACCTCAAATAAATAAAGTATAAAGTACACAATTTCGATATTTTAAATGTAGGGGAAACATTTTTATGGAAGGGATTTCGAACCTTCTGAAATTTGCTGGTGGTGGTCAGAGGGGAGCGGTGGCACCAGCGTTCAGCAGCCTCGCTTCTGTCCGAGCACCCTCAGGGCAGCTGTGGCTACACCGTAGCTCATCACCAGCATGTGAATGTATGGGTGGATGACTGATTGTGTTGTGAAGCAACTTAGGGGGTTGTCGAAGGCACTATACGAATACAAACCATTTACCATTTGTCAAATTGCCAAATGTTAGAGTAAAATGAATTGTTGTAACAGTAGACAGCTTTAATATGCATGCTTTCCGACGCTTGATGTTAGTGATAATTATCTCGTAAATGTGCTTTTGTTGTGCGAAATGCATTTTTAAATCTCAACGATCTCATTAGGAAACACGTCGTGTCATTTGGACTCACTGATTCAGACTTGAGAAATGGATTTATTGTGCAAACAGAAAACACATTTTTAAAATTCAGTTTTTATTGTGAGGAATCTGCTTTCGCACTGAAACAACAAAGCTGTGGAGTTATGAACCGAGAAAGCAAATGAGTGGAAGGAAGGAGACATTTTTATTCTAGTACTTGGCCGGAATAGATTTTCAAGATGTTTTGAGCTACTTAATGAAAGTCAATGCTCCTCTTTTTTTCAGCTTTAGAGCTGCCTTATCAGCTGGTAGTTTATGCCTCCCTTCTTCACCACTGAACAGGACTTTTTATGGTCTTCTCTGTAGAAGTCTTTCCAGACATAATGAACATTTATAAAGGTGGAGAAGGAAGTTTCAGAGCACCTAAATATGTCAATCCTCCACAGCGTTTAGATTCTTGAGGTGCCCTTCCTGAAGGCACCAATGACACAATTCAAATAGTTGCTTTTTCCTTGTGTTCCTGCTACACCGACGGCCAGGTCTCATTTATGGTGTCACGTCACCTGGATTCTGAGTGAAATGAGCTGTAAAGAGCAGCTGTTTTTATGAGTCTGGTAACTTTATGGTTATCGTCATCGCTCTTACAGGCCTGAGCTTAATTGAGGGCATGCTGAACAAGTTAACGGGTGTAAAGCATGACCCCACGTTCCATCAAGGCCCATGTGACCTAGATATTAGGGCCATACCACCCTAGATAAGCCAGAATGTAGAAATTACCAGATCAAGGAGAAACTAGGTGTGTGTGTGTGTGTGTGTGTGTGTGTGTGTGTGTGTGTGTGTGTGTGTGTGTGTGTGTGTGTGTGTGTGTGTGTGTGTGTGTGTGTGTGTGTGTGTGTGTGTGTGTGTGTGTGTGTGTGTGTAGGTGACAGTGTGTGGCCTTTTCATGAAACTCCCTGTATGCATTGCTGCCCTCTGACCCTGCATGGCCTGTTCTAGATCATTGCTGCTGTAAAGATGCTTCACTGCACAACCAGCCTTTATTTTTCTTATCGTGACATTCACTGTCCTGACATGCTGCAGTCGTACCCTTCTGACCATTTCGACTTTAAACTCACAGCCAAACGCAGCAGATTGCATTGAGTCACTGACATGTGTCAGACTTCACAGCAATCCTCATACTGAGCAAGCATGTAGCGACAACGGAGAGGAAAACTTCCTTTAGCGGGAAGAAACGTCCAGCCGAACCTGGCCCGGTGTGAGCAGCCGTCCGCCACGACTTACTGGGGGGTCTGAGAAAACAAAGCAGACACACTCACACAAAAACTGATGAACTAGTAGTAGTTCTTTCAGTGTTAAAGAGAATGTTCGGTGGTATAACAGCCAATGGAACCCTCCAGGAAGTTAGCGCTACTCAGCGGAGCGCCAGACCCGATGTTGCTTCTCTGGGGAGAAAAACCTCCAAATAACTCTGTTTGCCATGCTAGTAAGCATCTGTTACAGGGGATTATTTATGTGTACACCAACCCAGACAACGTCTTTGAAAGGCGGTGATTTCATTTTCAGGTAACCCATTCTCTCCTTTTCTCCGATTTGTGCAGGTTCCATCGCGGTGACTACCATATCGACGTGTGCATAAACGACTATCTGGATGTCTACTGTCCTCATTACGAATCCTCCGTGCCCGAGGAGAGGATGGAGCGCTATGTCCTCTACATGGTCAACTACGATGGGTACAGCACATGCGACCACACCGCCAAGGGCTTTAAGCGCTGGGAGTGCAACCGACCGCACTCTCCCAACGGCCCGCTGAAGTTCTCAGAGAAGTTTCAGCTCTTCACTCCCTTCTCCTTGGGCTTTGAGTTCAGACCAGGCAGAGAGTACTACTACATCTGTGAGTACCTGCCATGATTATCTGCTGTATGTGATTGGCAACTTGTTGCAAACTGTAACACCTCAACACAGCAAAGAATGATATCACACATGACATAGCATCAGTCGTACAATTTGTGCAAAGGGCTAGAAAAAGGGTTTGAGAGGGTCAGAGTTCATCTAGGGGCTTGTTTAGTTCCTGTTTACTTTGATGCAATTTTACTAGTGGTATTCGAGGTCAATGGAAAACTATAAAATATTGTGCAAAACATTTTTCTTTGGGCTTATCTTTCGTAAAAAGTGCTTTTGGAGTGGCTCGGGCTTGTTTAATGGCTCACAGCTGTACATGGTTGGATCATATGCAAATCAGCAGGAAACTAACTGCCTAAATATTTAGAGGATTCATGGAACAGAGCTAAAAAAACAACAACAACAAACAAGCTTCATCATGCAAAAGGCAATTAGGTCAAAGATGATGGGAAAACATGTCTGTGACTCATGATGGTCATGCTGCGAGTGGCAACAAGTGGCTTCCTTTTGAACAGACTCCAGACTTGAGTTCTTGCAAAAATATAACTCGGTATCAACCAGTCGTTTCTTATATCTTCAACCAAAATGGAATTTCACTTCATTTTCATTAAGTGGTGAAAAAAAAAATCATTTTTAAAAACCTAGCTTCTCCTCCAGCTAGCATCTGACAAACGAAAAATCTGCGTCGCCTCCCAGATGTGCTCCTAATCTTCCTAATTAATGGGACGGTCCAAACGTTTACGAACCAGTCACACTTTTTCCAGACAAATTATTTGCAGCTTTAGATTGCGAACTAGCTTATATTATATACTCGTAGCATGTAAAGAAAACAAGAATGGATAGAACCAATGATTTTAAAGCATTCAGCCAGAATGGCCACAGCGGCTGTGCATGCTTGAATCATATGCAGATATAAAGCAAACCAAAGCAGCCAAAACATTTAGATGATTTACGGAACAGAGCAAGAAATAACAAATAAGCTGCATACTGTAAAAGGCATTTACGTCGGAGATGATTGGAAATAATGTCTGAGACTCTGACTCATGATGGTCATTGGTAACAGCTGTGATTTGAGAAAAGTGTTTCAACGAAGAACAGAAAAGCTAGAAAACAAGGTTTTTAAGTCTAGCCCGTCCTCAGATGAACTTTGACCCTCACATTAAAGTGAATGTGTATTTTACCTGGCGATAGGGGGCAGTACACACCTAAATCATTGCAAGCAAGCAGTGTTTTTGTGTTCAAGTAAAGCCTGATTCATGCTTATCCGTCTGCGTCAGTGCGGAGACACGCAACGCCATTATCCGGCCTGCGGGCCTGCTGGAGAGCCCCGCAAGGACGTACGGAGTCGAGTTCTCTTTTCTAAACACCCGTCCGTCGAGACGGACAACGCAAGCTTGTGATTGGTCAGGATGCTGCTGTCGTCTACACCGCTGCCATTTGCGCCCTCAAAAACATAAAGAGAGCCGAGCGGCAGACACGGAGCAGCGTGAAGAACACCTCGTGAAAAAACTCTAAAAACATGAACGTTTCATTCCCCGTGACTGGAGGAGTGAAAAGATGCGCAGCAAGCGTTTTTTTTTTTTGTGGTTGGAAATGACAGGAAACGTGGGTTTAGAGGTGGCAAGTGCATGAAGAGGTGGAGGAGGATGAGAGACAAATTTGTCTGTGCTAAAAAGTTTCTTATATACAAAAAAACACAATATAAACACACTATCTTGGACCGGATACATGACAGGATACCACAGAACAGCGCTACGCCTTCTGTTGTCCTGGTGGGGAATTGCTTTGCAACACTCTCCAGGAGACGAAGAAGTGTGAGGGCAAAACATATCCGTCTGTGCGTGCGTGTCTCTCCCTTTTGGAGCTGACGGAGAAGCATGAATCAGGCTTAAGACTTTACCAACGGATCGCCATTAGGGTCAAAAATCCCAGGGAGTGGAATTTTTGAATGAAAACTTCATCAATCATTCCAGCAAAATCCCTTTCATCACTGGCATTAAGCAGAGAGGTAAATGTGCAAAACAACAATGTTTATGAATGGTGAAAGTTTTGTAACAGCTTGTTTTGTCCTCACGGGCTCCTGTAGAAGGAAACATTGCATCCAATATGGCGTCGCTGACAGACTTACACCCACTCCCATGTACTTTAGACCCGATTTTTATGGTTATATGTTACAAAGCCGTCAATATTTCAGCAACTGGGCATCATTTAATTGATTTTCAACAAGATTTTGATGGATATTTCCAGAGATTAATGGTAAAAACGACACATCGTCTCTTTCTATCTGCATACACTTCCACATATTTCTGTATTTATGTTCCTAAACAACAGCAAGCTTAACCACCACAAACCTATGAGATCCTTCCTTGACTTGATATTTATCTACTAATGTGACAGAGCATGGAATACTCTACCATCGTTCCTCTGTCTCGATAATGCGCTTAGGTAGTGACACGCCAGTGATCCCAGCAGACGCTCTACTCTCAGCCATGCTTCTCCCTCGTGTTGCTCACAGACAGCTCTTCCCTAAAACGGCCACAGAACTCATCATGGAGTTAAACGGAGACAGTTTACGTGTTATTGCTTATTTCCTCTGCTGCACAACAGCACATCTCCCAGCGAGGAGGGGATCTTTGGAAACGTTTGGTTCTGCTTCTGCTCGGCTGCTGGTAGATGCTGCTTTGTCTGCTTTCTGCTGGAGGAACCGAGTCAGACCGAGTTCATCTGGAAGTTGGAGCCCTTGGGAAATTAGGACTTATCAAAGTTAGGTAATAGAGTGAAATAGAGTTGTTCTTCCGTCATGGAATACATCCACATGGGAGTTGGAGGAATCTTTGTCGGGTGGTGCGTTTCCTGCTGTTTCCTTCAAAGTACATTTGTCACAAGGATGCTTCGATCATTTCAAAACAGATACGGTTTTATTAGCTATGTTTCCACTATGGGAGTTCCAGGAAATTTCTGGGATGGGCGGAGGTGACGGGTAAACAGCAATGGTATGGTCTTCTCAGCCGTAGTATCTTACAATTGTGTCCCTTTCAAGACTTTGTTAAGATGTCAGCATTTTGTGACCGTTTCGGCAATGAATGATGTCAGTTTTTATCTAATCCACACACGACGAGGAGGGGGCTGTGTGAAACGGCAGCGCTTTCTGTACTTGTCTGTCATGGTGAAGAGACAAAGCTCTTGATTTATCGATTGACGTTCCCTCATCTATGGTGACGAGTTTGGGTAGCAACCAAAAGAATAAGATCGCAGATGCTAGTGGCTGAAATGAGTTTTTTCTGCAGGGCGTTTGGCCTCTCCCTTAGAGTTCTCCCGGAAGCTCTGTAATCTGGGAGGGGCTCGGAGATCCGCTGCGAGAGAAGGGAGGAGCCAGTTGAGGTGGCTTGGGGTTCTGGTTAGGATGCCTCCTGGACGCCTCCCTGGTGAGGTTTTCTGAGCACGTCCAACTGGGAGGAGACCCAAAGGACGACCTAGGACACGCTGGAGGGACTATAGCCTCTTTTATAAGACAGACCATGCTGGCAAATTGGCGTAATATTACCGCAAAGGTATGTCTATAAATGCGCCATGCCGGCATGGCGTTGCGCCAATTATGCTGCATTCGTTCCGCCTTGTTTGGTAGTAATATTGTGGTATTGGTCTGTCGTATGCGTCCTGGTGCAACAGAGGCAGATGTCATGATGATGTGGGGAGTTACTGCTGAGCTGCGGCTGGCAAATTTATTGAAAATGAAAGTAAACACAGGCAATAAGGTTTGCTTTTTGAACAAAATCAGCTGAGATGGCAAACTGGAGCGCCGCAGTGCTCCACGAGCCTCTCTGTTAGAGCTGAAGCTCAGATCACCAGAGACTGCCCATGGACTGATGGGGACCGACACCTTTAGGAGCAGCTTGTTAAAAAAAACTTAACGATCACGGCTTCAATCGCAACAAAAAGCAAGTTATGTCCAAGATAAACGGAAGTCTGCGGAGAGACCGCCCCCATACCCCCTTTATGCCGCCATCACCTAATCTTTTATAAAGTTGTCACAATTGCGCCACATTACCACCACGGTCTGATCTTATAAACAATCTTTATCCTCCCCAGGGAGCCGCGGAAAATCCCGTTTTGCAAACGCTATGGTCCTGTAAAAAGAGGTAAAGTATCTCAGCTGGACAGGGAACACCTTGGGATTCCCCTGTTGGAGCTGGCCTAAGTGGTTGTGGAGAGGGAAGTCTTTGACTGTT
>NC_091757.1:52496379-52513879 GCF_043380555.1 Nothobranchius furzeri | reverse complement strand
GAGATGGTGGATGCAGCCTGTGTTTTGCTGGAGCTTCAGGAAGGATCGCTAATAATGATAAAGAGTCGGTGCTGCTCCGTTTCGTGGTACGAAGAGGGAACCTGCATGTGGATCATAACTCAGGTCTTTCATCCATTCCTGTGAAAAATTCACCCTGTCATCAGTGTTCAGAGAGATTTGACAACATGGGGTAATGTGACAGGAAGCTGCACATATTCAAATGGATACACACACACACTCATCTGGGTCATATGTACATAAGGAGACGTACGGAAACACACACACTGTCTGGAAAGCATTGTTGTAATCCTGATGGATAGATGGACTCTCCTCACCTCAGGCTCTCCTGGTTCTTAGATCAACACTTGTCTTCTCTTTCATCTAACCTCCTGGGATTTGAGTTCAGTTTGTCCTACTCTAGAGACGATATGTAGATTTGGACCTACAGTTCTACATCATTCATCCAGTTGCGTTGCTTCCAAACTGAGGGAAGCTGAAGCGTCCAGTGGCAGTTCTAGGACCAATGAAATGTTTTATTGTTTCTACTATTTCTTTAGCCTAGAAATCTAGAAATTGTTGTAGCAATAGTAGGGTTTTCACGGTGTGAAAATTTTACCTCACAGTTATTGTGACCAAAATTACCACGGTTTTCGGTATTATCGCGGTATTTTTTTAAACGTGTTACATTTTCAGACAACTACATAAACCCTGTATATCAGGAAAATATTGTCCTCAGTTTGTCTAAATTTTGCCTAAAATGTGTTATTTTGTAATTATGTTGTTTATTTGTTTACATTTTTCCCCTTTAGTCTTTAAAATACCAATATTTGCCCATATCTTCTTATTTTTTGTCTGTTTGATGTCATCATTTAAAAATATTAGATCAGATGATACTCAGTACTCAAGTAGCCTTCTAATCAGATACTTTTTTACCCTTACTTGAGTAATAAACCCTATATCAGGAAAGTATTGTCCTCGGTTTGTGTCCTTCCAGTGAGCTTTGCAGATGTGGGAAAATGTCATCAGGCAGTAATCATTGTTAAATTCATAATTATTCTCGGAGAGAGACCAACTCTTATCTGCCCCTGGGAGCCCCGTAATGCATAGCGTCATTTCAACATGGCGGTGTCTGCGACACGGTTTATATGCAGGTAGCGGCGCTGCGGCTGCTTTATATAGCGACTCGATGCATTCTCCCTCAACCCAATTCCTCGGATCACGCATTTTAGCTAAAACGCTAACGTTAGCTTGCCTTGCGTTGACTGTAGAGTTGTGGGTGATGGTCACGCAGATGTGTCATGAGATTTGAAGCGTTGCTGCCTTTCACAGACACTTTTTCTGCACGTGCTGCAAACAGGATAGCCGTCTTCTATCAACTGTCCCTCGGCATTCTTCAAATATCCAAAACATGCCCGTACTTCCCACTTTGTCTTCTTTGAGGGATAATAAATGTCCTAAGCGCTGCCGTCTCCTCCTTTGGCCATTATTTCAGCTTTAGCTTCAAGAAAGTTTTGGTTGTAAACAACAAAGTGCGCATGTGCCGCCGGCAACTTCAGCAGATGATACGGTGGCTGGTAAGGGTCACTGCGCCTACACCGCAGCCACGGTAATCCACCGAGATGATATAGTTTTTAAAAACAAGATGGTTATTATTATTGTCAACTTTTTTACCGGGGTTTACCGCTACACTGGTTACCGTGACAACCCTAAGCAATAGCAAAATATGTTGCTCTAGAGGTCGGTCTAGCCACGATCCATGTACCCTCAGCAGGTCTACCATTGGCCTAAACAGTTTTAGGTCAGGCCAATCACAGTGCTTTTTGTTTGTTGAGAGACGTTAGATGGGCTTGGCACCAAAGCTGTGACGGAGAAAAGCTACAAAGATGGTTTAGGCTCAGGAATGCTGCTAACCTGAGATACTGAAGTCATTTCTTTCTATAAAGGATTTATTTGCTTCTTCTTTGATGGTGTATGGTCGACTGCCCTGCTGATTGATTTCCATTGGGATGAGTTTGTAACATTTTTCTTTGCTTTGATTGGTCCTGGCACTGTCCAGCAGGGAGCCTAAGTCACGCCCATCTACTTCCGGACCATCGGTCCCTGGAGGAACGAAAAAATGAATGCGAGTCATCGTCGTACTAATCTCGTGTGTTATGTGTCACGGATTTCACATATGATGTCCGAGAACTTTAAAGACACATTCTGTGTATAATCGTTATTAAACCAGAAAATGGAGAAAAGCAGAGGAAAAATGGCTGCAAGTTCAGCGAACTTCAAATCCTTCCTTCAGGAGGAAAGAACCACCATAATCTCTCCATGTGGTAAGCAGCAGCTACAATAGGGCAGAGGAGCTTCTGTGGTGATGTCATAAATGGAACACACCGTCTGATTTGTCGTCATGCTAATTACAAACTTTTACAAGTTGATAAATCTCAAAGTACATGACAGGCGTGGTCGACATTATTATTACTTTTCATTTAACCCTCCCACTGTCCTATCGGGTGACCCCTCCAGGAAAGGTGACCATTGGGCAGGCTTCGTGGTTTATCCCTTGAGGTCCATGTGGCAGGGGTGAGGTGGTACTCACTCCTCACCCCTGCCACATGGACCTCAAGGGATGAATCATCAACCCTGCTCAATGGTCTGTCAACGGTAAATTCCCCCCCCCCCCCCCCCCCAGCTTTGTTAACATTTTTAACACCAAAGAATTCATAGGATCCCCCCGTTCATGGTGTAAAATATTAGTGTTGCTTTTCACAATTTGGAATATAACTTGCTTCCTGTAATGATGTACTAAACGACAAAAAAGCATCCTAATAATGTTAGTCTTTACCCAGAATTAAAAAACAAAAAGTTTGCATGAAATCTCAACAGGCATTCTGCGGAAGCTCTGAGAGTCTGAGACAAGCTGAGCTCAAGAGGCGGAAAAAGCAGCAGGTGACCGTCAACTGTCAGTCATGACGGCCAATCAGCGAACACAATGTGGTTGTAAAAGCTGTCAAATCTCTTAGAGCAATAATGTCCACAATGACTAATGACTAGTTTTTAACAAGTAGTTGCTGGAGGGAGAAAAACACACATCAGACTCTATTTCTAGACCTGAACCCACCTTTTGGCATTTGTTTGCTTCAGACCTCATGTTTGAATTTAACTAAACAGTTTCTTTTCAATGAGGTACAATGGGCCACTGACTTTACTTGAGTCAAAAAAAATGTTTTTCAATTTGTGTGATGCAAAAGGATTTTTGGACATTGTTCAACAACAATAACTGGGGCAATAGTCACATGTCCTAAAATTGTTAGATTTAGAAATAAATATTTATTTATTTTTTAGCTTTTTTTGTTCTTTTGTGCCTTATATGCAATAATTTTTTTATGTGCCTCTATTTGTGTCGAACACAGTCTAGAAAATGGATTAATTTAATTTATACGCTTTTGACATCACTAAATAAAATAATAACCATTTGTTAGTATTCACAGTGATGAACTAATTTGGATTCCAAAAGTGTATTTTTCCTAAATTAAATTAAAAACAGTAACCAGCAGGCTAAACCAGCCCTAGTTAATAGGAGACTGTTTGCCAAGTCATGGCGCACTTGTTGACAGCCCAGAGGTACGTGGGCAAGAGAGAGGTCTCTAATCAAGTTATTTGACTTTGATTTCCAATAAAGAAGTCATCGCTTGGTCTGCCAAAAAAGGGAAGAAACGGAGAGGCTGTGAAAAAGCCGATGGATCAGAGGAAAAGTGGGGCTGCTGAGGTCGAGGTTCCTTGTAGCCCATCGTGATTTGTGCTTTTAACCGCCCTCTTCAGGAGCTGATGATTACACACTTTCACAAAATAAGGACATGTTATTCTTGATTGCAAGACTTTACCCAAGTGGTGAGAAGCTTTGGATTTCTCACTTGTCTCTACTTGTTCATGTAATACTAGTCTGACAAATAAAAGAAAGTGACTTTTTGCTCTTTATGGTTATGTATTTATATTTTTCTAAACATAAAGGTTTAAAATGAACAACTTTAAAGCCAACATATTATGCAAAACTTACCTTGTGCATATGTGCATAATTTTGTGCTACAAATGGATCTCTACTGCCTCTAGAAACACTTCCAACGTGAAAAAATCTACCCGTCAATTTTTTGTTAGTGGTTAGTTTAGGAATATTGTGCCTAAAGTAAGCCTTTCTTAAAGTACCTCTTTGGTGTGTCACAAATGGATAAATTATCATAGAAATACCTCTCAGCTGGAGAAGAGATGCTGCTGGATTTGCGGCAGCTCTACTCCGAGCCCCTCCCAGATATCAGAGCTTCTCAGCTAATAGCAGCTTGGGTGGGTGTGGCCCGATCCTGCTTGTTTTCTTAAAGTAACAAAGCCCTGTAATGGCTCATTCTGGAAGGTACTGAAAATGTCAAGAACAAAACTGCTTAAATTGCTTTATTTGGGAGAAATTTTGAGTAAAGTACTTCATAAACATATTTTGTGTTAACCATAGAACTATTTCCTGTTTCCTTTTCTTCTCTATTGCTGTACAGTTTCCCTCATTTATGTGAAGAGTGTATATTTATGCTCCAACATTCATTCGCTGCACCTATTTCAACCACTGAATTAAGCAATAAAAGAATATTACAGACAATTACATAGTATTGTGTGGCAGCTTTAAAAAGCCAAACTCCAGTGCAGATTGATGCATCAGAGGGTTATTGTAATGTGAACATAAAGACAAGAGTGGGATGATGACTTGAAGAGTCCTCAGACTTTCAATCATTTGCTTTTAATCTCCAACAAGAAGACAAAGAGTCATTTCTTAGAGCCCCATTATGTGGGTTTTGAGAAAATTAGGATACTGGAGTTACTGTGGCAAAGTATTCCCACACTGTTGCACTTGTACAATAGTGTAAGGAAAGTAGTGCAATCATGTCATCATAATAAAGAAGAAATAAAAAGCCAAAGAATGATTTAGGCTGTAGACAGGTGCAGACTTACGAGAGTCCGGAGCAGATGTGCTCTCTGGAGGACCCCCGGTCGACACACAGGTGCAATCAGAGAGATCAGGGTCAGCCAGTAGAGGTACAGGGTGACATTCAACCCCCCTTTGGTAGGTAAGTCATCCACCTGAGGTTTAGAGGTTATCAGCACCAGCTGTAGTGGAGTAAGGTCAGTGATGGCGTCGGCCCCCCTTCTGGTAGGTGGTGTTCCCACCGCAAGGTACTGGGCTTCAGCTGGAGTCTCAGTGCCACCATCAACTCCCTGCGGCAGGTGGTGTCCCCACTGCAGGGTGTGGAGTCTCAGGCGGAGCGTCGCTGCAAGCGTCAGCCTCCCCTGGGTCAGGTGGCTTTCCCAACTCGGGTAGGAGTGGTTCTGGTGCAGGGACCACACAGGCTCTGTGGACATCAATGATCTTAGAGGTACTGGATTCCCCAGTCAGTCCGGTGCCATTGTGGTCAACAACACCTGACTGAGGAGTGACACGAACACAAAAGAGAGCACGCAGCTCAGGAACGGAGTCAAACTCCAGGGAAGGATGTAGATGAGCTTTTGGATCAGAAAGGTGCAAGATCATCCTGCTGATAGCAGGGTCCTGGAACTGAAGACTGACAAAGTAATTTATAGAAAAGGCAAGTTGAACAGACACAAACCCATCAGATGGTTGAAAGATGGACGCATCATTAGGGGGCCACAAGGGTTTGAGGGACCATGGGGTGCCCACATCTTTACCTTGAGTGGCAAGAGGGTCTGTCAAGTTGTTGAGATGACCGTTAAGGAAGTTCACTGGCAGAAGTCACGTTTCCAAGCTGAGTTTCTGGCCACCGATGTAGCTGGAAAGGTGTTTACCTGCCCACATGGTGGAAAGAGAAAGATTTTTACAGTCAGGATATTTTAACCTAAGTTGTTGTTTGTCTCGCTCGACTACAGTGGTAGGAGCCTCAGCTACGTTAGAGAAATCAACAGAATGTGACTCTGATGAAAGCTGAATCTGTGGTGGCAAAGCTTCTGGGCTAGGTGGTGAACATGTTGTTCCCCCCTGCTCAGAGATACCAACTGTGAGACGGTGGAGGTCAGGAGGCAGAACGATGGGCAGAGGTTCTACAACACCTGACCAGAGTTCCCCCCCTTCTACATCAATGAAAGCATCAATGCGCCTCAGAAAGTCCATGCCAAGGGTGAAAGGCATCCTTGCATGCTCGGAGATGTACACGGGGTGCGTTAAGCTCGTAGGGCCGATCGAGAATTGGAGCAGAGTCTTAGAAGACAAGAGCACTGTAGAATCAGAGAAAACACGGATAGTTAATGCACAGGAAATCAGTTCTGGAGGGCGTACGCCTCCACCTACATCCAGGCAGACGCGGTCGAAAAGAGACTTGCTCATGATTGTAAAATCTAAACCAGTATCTAAAAGCGCGTTGCAGGAATGCCCTTGTTGCAATATAACAGATACTGTGGGCTTACCACCCCTCCCCTGAGGCAGGAGAGGTCCCAACAGTAGTTCATCAGGCTCGACACCAGGGGGCGCCGGGCCACCGTCCGTGGAGGTTGCACTAATCATCAGTGTGGATGGAGCAATATGGGACATTCTGTGTGTTTCCTGTAGTTCAGAGCCAGTCAGTACATCCGGTTGCAGCGCTTCCATCTTATCTGGAGGCAAATCAGCAGAGCGTAGGGTTAGAGCCCCTCCCACATGGGAGGCATCTCCAATAGCTTGGACTTTTGTGACTTCCTGTTGCAGATCGAAAAGCTGCATCTGCATGTTTTTCATTTCAGAAAGCTGCATATGCAGTTGGGTCTGCTTTTCATTTTTCCACTGGAAAAATTGCAATTGCATCTGTGAAATATGCATTTGGAGTTGGTTTTGCATTTGCATTTCATTATTCATCTGGAAAATGAGAGAAGTCAAATTATTATTTTGATCTGAAGGCATTGTACTGATGTAACAGGTCCTTTAATTTGTTATAAAATTAATGGAAGCTGAATAAGAAACCCCTGCTTAACTGGATGGATGAAAATGAGCCTTGTTACAGGATAAATCGCAGTGTTTTGAATGAAGATTCAGCAACAATTGTTTCTGTAATGACCCAGAGATGTCACTAGGCAGACCTTACCAAGATGGCTGTCCAAAAGGTTGCGTGGGATTACCCAGGCAAGATGGCGGCACGTGTGCGCATGCGCCTTACCTCCAACTGGCGGTTAGCACAAAATGGCTGACCGCTCGTACGTTTTTCACACCGAAAGTGTTAAAAACGCCGCTAAATCAACTCGGCCGAAGCGGAGCTTTATCCCGCGGGAACTAGCGGATTTGTGACACAGATTCACAGTGTCAGTCGAGTTTCAGCTGGCGGGTAGCTACTCCGTTTAGCTGAAATCGAGAACTAAACCTTAGCAGCTGGGCATGCTAAGCTAGCGGGGCCTGTTAGCTAAACAGGACTTTGCGGTCTAATTCTGTCATAGAACTGACCGGTCCGAATAACCCAACGTCCGTGACTCGTTCGCGTTAATATTTCGGACAAATTAGCATATGCAGTTTGTGCTGCAGTGACGCTCTTCTGTTTTAAATGCTTATGATGACTGTCGCAATTGTTGCTAGTCAAGCTACGGAAATTACCAGTTCCGGCAATCACTCGGTAGCTGAGGAAGCTAAGCTTCCGGTGGAGAAGTTCTTTATCTCTGTACTCAAGAATAATACACAGTGTCACCAAACACTCCGAAAGACGTGACAGAGTCACACAGATTAAAATAGACAGTGACACGAAGTTCACTCAGAAAAGACATAAAAACATGTATTTACGTTAAAGATGACAGCAGGAAAAACTTGTGCTTTAGCTTAAAACTCCAATATGGCTTGAGCTGACGTCAGCCTTAAATGATTTGAGATGAATCAGCGCCTCCTGTGGGAGGTGAACAGTGTCACTCCCCATTTTGACTTTAAATGGAGATGCTGCACTCTAGTGGTGGATTACAAGATCGTCCCGTTTTCAACCAGAAACATCAAATTTTGAGTGTTTGACTGTTTAAAAATGTCTCAGAATGAGCACGGTGTCAAAAATGTACAAATATCTGGCAAAATGGCTCGCCACTATGTAATAATTTAATTTACATCTATTTAATGAACCATAAGACATGAGATTCCATAGTAAATATGAAATCAATCTTATGGATCTTTGGGTACTTTTAACCAGAAGATTGGAACTTTTTATTGCAGGGATTATGTAACACTTCGTATTCACCCAGAGACAAAAGAAAGAGTCAAGTTTTAAAAGTTTAAAGATTTATTACTAAACAAATTAAAACTAGACTAACTTTAAACACTAAATGTGTGGTGTCACTAAGGTGAATTGAGACGGAGAATGGTGTAGTGTGGAATGTTGTTCAGAACCAGCAAATCCAGAGAAACGATTAGTTCTGATGGGAGTGAAGGTGATGTCTTCGCGCTAAGCTTTGATTTGGAGATTCATAACCCACATTGCGACGCCTTTCTGTCGGCCTACGTACCCTTTCGGAAGTCCCCGTTAGATCAGGAATGTCGAGGTCCAGCTTGACCCTCTCTGGAACCGAAGCCGGTAGGAAAAGCAGCGGTTGCCTGCAACCTTCTGATTACGGGGCGAGCACTTAACTCCTGTGCCACCGTCGCCCCAAGAAATGTTGAAGATGCTGAAATGTTCATCTACACATCGGATTTAAAAAAGCTCAATCACCACAAGCTGCTCAAATAAGAATATGGCATTTTGGAAGGAAACACCAAGTGATTCTGTCCCCTTTCCTGGACACTGTTCACTCAGACTCTTGGAGCTCAACTCTTGCTTGGTTTGAACGGTGTAATCCGCAAGAGTAATTCTAGTAAATAAAAGACAAGGCCAGCAGGCTGTTTTTCTCCGAGCTGGCAGAATTAACAAACTAGGAGTGCTGGACACAATACTGCTGGGTATTCAGTAAAGCCCATCCCATCCACTAAATAAGAAGGGATGTAAGGATTAGAGCAGCTGTATCAAAGCCAGCTGGAGACCTGATGTACATGCGTGCTCATATGATGCTATTATGCTAACATTGCAGTATGCAGATATTTGCAAGACTTGAAGTTTGAGACTTAAAGGGACACTTTGCAACTTTTTCATATTTTTAAAGGATTTTCTTGTTTCTGGTGGCGGGCTGCTCTGTTGGGACTTAGAAAAAATTGAGCGGGCATACCTGGCGCTGCAGTCTGGTGCCAGCATGTTTCCTGCATGTTTTAGATTTTGAACACAGTTGATTTGTTTACAGGAGTGATTCATCACTAAATTAGACACCAAGGAAGGCTGGGGAGACATTTCAGCTGTTAGATTAAGAGCGAGGAGATGGATTTTGCTTTTGGTTCTACAAACGGACACTAGGGGGTGCTGAAAGCAAGCCAAACCTGCCTAGTCTCCCCTTAATGAAAAAAAAATAAACATCTGAATTTCAATACTGTTGGATGAGAATAGTTGCTGACTGACATTTCAGAAAATCAGCTTTAATAAAGCACCAGCACTGAGGACATTTCAATTACAAAAAGACAATAACTCAAAACATTAAATTCACATTGAAATGAGTCCCTTTGTGCTGCATTCTTCCATATTCCAATGGGCCCTACGAAGGTGGTTGTGCTGACACTGGCAAATGCTCAAATGATAGTCAGCGGTTCATAATTATGAGATGACTTTAGATTCAATGTGACAGAAATACTCAAAAGTCCAATTGTCTTTCACAACTGAGCAGTCACCCCTAAAATCCATTGGATAAAGGTGGTTTCACTTCATCCCTCAGAGGCTTTGCATCACTTAGAGAGCTGTAGAAGCCAAGCATATTGTCTGTTGGACTTGCTTACCTCTGTCCTGAGAACTCAGCAACTGGGAGTTTGAATCCCAAAACCCTGCTGGTAATCTTCATCTTTTCCTTTCCTGTACTACATTTAAAATAAATGTCTTTAGTGTCATAGAGGACCTGAAACTAGATGCAAAATGGTTCAACACAAGCAAAGATGCGCATGTTCAGTAACGACTGTTTCTCCTCTTGGCAAAGAAAAGGAAAGAAAGGATGAAAACACAAAGAGAAAGCATGGATGTTGGCACGTCACAAATGCATTTGGCTCTTGTCATTTTAAACAACTGAACCTGCAATTTTCCATGATTTATGTTCTCTTGGATTTATGGCCTTCTGCCAATAAGAATATCCATGTTGTAATGTGACATGCGATCAGGAGTCGGTCTGAACTGGGCGGTTCATTTTGAAACCGACTTGATTGTCATCGGCATTTCTTTCACGGAGGATGAGACTCAAAGAGTCGAGGGGATTTATCTCTTTAATCATAGGCAGGAAGTCTGAATGCTGACACAATTTATCTTATGGCATTACTAGGATCCAAAACTTGATTTCACCTTCTCATCACACTTGGTTTTGTGTCCTTTAGGTGGCTTGTGAATCTTCCACATAAAGACCAGGGAAATGTGTTTTCCAGATAACATTTCAGTTGCAATAAGGCTCGCCTCTGGCTGTGATTGAAACAATACTCTGCCTAAGCTGCACTGAGCCCACCTGTTTGTTCTTCCGTAATTGGATTCTGCTTCATTCCATTTGCCTTAATGCTGATGCATAATGCAGTGGACCGAAAGAACCAGCCACTACTAATCAGTGGACAGGGCACGGAGGAGTAACCAGACCTCCTCCTCCTCACCCCGTCCACCTCCCATCTTTGCACATTTTTCATGGCCTTTGTCCTTCAAAGGCCACTTCATGAGGCTGCAGAGTTGAGGGTAACCAGCAGGTGTTGATTTTACTGCCAGAAGAAAAAATAAGCTGGCCTCTCAGCCGCTTGTTAATCTAAGATAGACAGGCACTACTGTGGATGGTCTGGGCCCTGTTAAAGGAATCATCATGGAGAGTGTGTGAAGTCGTGGCCAAGAGTGGAACTTGAAACCGAGGCTTATCCGTTTACCCACGACCATATGAAATTATAGTAGCTGCCTTTAAACTCAAATACAATTAATTATGTGACATTTTTACGCGGGGAAATTATTGTGAAACCAGAAGCTATCCGATCTCCTCCAGTCCATAGTTTGCCTCTTTTTTTTTGTTTTCATACTAGAGGTGTGGTTGCTGTTTGTGGTTAAAACGCTCTGTAGCTCAGAGAAGGTGCTTCATTGGTTCAACAGGGACTCCTGAGAGACATAAAGGGTTGTGATTGGTCCACTCAAAGGTGTACATTGATTAGTCGAGCAAATTGGATGCTCTTCCAGCATTCACACTATTAAAACTACATTTGTGTCACTAAAGTACTACAAGCTACTTAAATGTTGTGGATGGCATGTATAACTTTAAATCTTTCAAACAGACTAACTGATTATTTGAGTCTTGGCTCCTGAAATCACTCCTTCTGAGTGTTTGTAACTCCTGTTAAATATAAAGTAACCAGAAATCTATGCTGCCATGTGTCATCTTAGGTGTTGGTGAATGTCATGTGTAGGGCTGCAACTAACGATTATTTTCATAATCGATTAATCTGTCGATTATTTTTTCGATTAATCGATTAATCGGTTTGTTATTGTTTAGCTATTTAACCTATACAAGTGATGAATACATTTCAGTTAAGAAAAAGAAAAAACATAAGAGAATTGTGCAATTGACTGCAATCTATTTTATTGCACATGACCACAGTCAGCAGTGTAAAATGAGCTAAACAGTGCAAAATATCAGTCCAGAATAATTTTTTGGCATCAAAATATAAGAGGTAAATTCCATAAAAAATAATGTAGAATCTGGAATAGAGTTTGTAAGTGGTATGCATTGCTGGGGGTGAGTGTCTTGTTCCCCATGTAGTTGTCCATCGTTGCTTGTTTTTTTCTGCATAAGAAACACAAATAAACTGAATTAAGTACACATATAAAATAAAGCAGCACACACACTACAACACTAAATCAATATTACATTATTTGAATGAATTAACAATATACAGTGATCATTTATTTTGACAAAAATGTGTTGTGAGGCGTTTTACAGCGTTAGATAGTAAAACAGCCTTTTAATAGTTAAAAAAAGGACTTTCTGAATTTCTCCTGTATTTAAAAATTGAAAGCGTACAACTATGCCGCGTTATATTCACCTGGACACAGCTCGTCTGTATATTTTTCTCCGCGTAGTTGTCCTTTTTTGAATGAGGAACACAGTTATGGGTTTGTGCCGTTTTTCTCTTAACGAGAACATTCTTATAAACAGACGTGCTAAATTTGGCAAGCGCATGATTCACAACACGGAGGAGATTCACGATTGCATCTAGTCAATCAGAAGTAGAACACCGTAAACTGACGCGGCAAAAAAAAAAAAAAACATGTTTAACATCCACTATAACGAACTCAGCTAACACTAAGTCCCAAATGTGATCTGCGTTAGCTTGTTTATTTTCTGTTACTTACCGGACATTCCTCTGCTGCATCAGCCCCCACGTTTTCGTCTCAAATGTTCACTTAGGGACGTCGTGCTTCCGTCGTGCCATGGTTTTTGCATATTTTGTAGGTCACCGGTCTTTTCAAGGCATCTAGTGAAGTGCTCCCATACTCGTGAGGTTTTTGTCCGGGGTTTCTCTTGTTTTGTCGCTTCTATTTTTCTTCCGTATTTGTTGTTGATCCGCCATCTCTCACAGCAAGATGCGCGTCAGTAACGTGATACGTCATGAAAACCGAGGGCACTTATTGGCTAATTTCTTCTTCTACGGCCCCACTGGTAGATCAGTGGCTCATTACTGCCACACACTGGCGGCAAATTTAACAGATTGTAACCGATGTCAGATTGTGGTAAAAAATAGACTTTATGCGGTAAAATATGATTATTAAACAACTAATCGATGACTAAAAAAGTTGTTAACTATTTTAATAATCGATTATAATCGATTAAATCGATTAGTTGTTTCAGCTCTAGTCATGTGCCCAAGCATAGAAACGAGTATCTTTGGTGCCCTTTGCAAAACAGCATTTGCAAAATCAATCAATCAATACTTTATTAATCCCAGAGGGAAATTAGAGTTTCAGTACACACAATTCAGAGACAAAATGCATGAACATAAGTGTTAAACAATAATGTTTCTTTGGCTATCTATAAGCCAGAGGTCCTCAGAAGGCTTCTGTGATGAGATTCATAATCCCAACAACAATCAGAGACAGCTCTGGTCTAAAAAACATCTCGTCTATTATTACCGAAGTCATAATCATTTCATTTTCACCTGCCACCCCTCCTGGGGTCTGGGCCACCAACAAGGGATCTCCAGGCATCTCTGCCCAGGGCATGGACGTAGTTTTTTTAAAAGAAAACTCCCACTTTTTCCAAAATAAATGTTTGTGCACGTTTTACTGTCCAAAAACATTATTACGATGTATTAAATAGACACTGGTTGAGCAGTAGGACCAAGCGGAAAACAACGTTTGTGTTGAAGCCCATTAGAACTTATTGTAAAAATCACCCCCCACCCCCCACACACACACACACACTTCTAGAGTCAAATACGTCCAAGGCCCTGGGCCTTTCTCTCCAGCTGGTCCCACGTCTGTCTGACGGCATTGACGTCTCTTCCTCCAGGTCTTGGTGTTTCTTGATTACCTCTTTTTCATTTTTCTTGTGGATTCCAATACAAATCTGGTCTAGTTCTTGGTTTTCATAAGGTGTGCCCACTATTGTTTCTCAGTTTGCTCTTCTGCAGCTGATTTGTTCTCTGCAAACGCTCATTGCTGCTGATGGTTTCTTGCCGGTGGATATGGATTATTTGACGCATGCAGCTTTGGATGATCACCTGTACTTTTCTGGCGGTTACAGCTGTGGTCCTCCATGTCTCTGCTCCATAGATGAGAACTACTTTGATGTTGGTATTGAAGATCCTAGTTTTAGTCTTTGCTGACAGTTTCTTTGCATTCCAGATGTTCAGAAGCTGTATGGAAGCTGTCCGGGCATCATCAGTCATGTACTGTTACTAAAAGTCTTCTTTAGCATTTTGTTCTCACAAACTAACTGTGGACATACAGGTGCTGGCCAGTAAATTAGAATATCATCAAAAGGTTGAAAATATTTCAGTAATTCCATTCAAAACGTGAAACTTGTACATTATATTCATGCAATGCACACAGACCAATGTATTTCCGATGTTTATTACGTTTAATTTTGATATTTATAGGTGACAACCAATGAAAACATCAAATCTGGTATCTCAGAAAATTAGAATATTCTAAAGGCCAATGAAAAAATGTTTGTTTCTCTAATGTTGGCCAACTGAAAAGAATGAACATGAAAAGAATGTGCATGTATAGCACTCAATACTTAGTCGGGGCTCCTTTTGCCTCAATAACTGCAGTAATGCGGCGTGGCATGGACTCGATCAGTCTGTGGCACTGCTCAGGTGTTATGAGAGCCCAGGTTGCTCTGATAGTCGTCTTCAGCTCCTCTGCATTGTTGGGTCTAGCGTATTGCATCCTCCGCTTCACAATACCCCATAGATTTTCTATGGGGTTAAGGTCAGGCGAGTTTGCTGGCCAATCAAGGACAGGGATACCATGGTCCTTGAACCAGGTGCTGGTGGTTTTGGCACTGTGTGCAGGTGCCAAGTCCTGTTGAAAGGTGAAGTCTGCATCCCCATAAAGTTGGTCAGCAGCAGGAAGCATGAAGTGCTCTAAAACTTCCTGGTAGACGGCTGCATTGACCCTGGACCTCAGGAAACAGAGTGGGCCAACACCGGCAGATGACATGGCACCCCACACCATCACTGACGGTGGAAACTTTACACTGGACCTCATGCAACGTGGATTCTGTGCTTCTCCGCTCTTCCTCCAGACTCTGGGTCCTTGATTTCCAAAGGAAATGCAGAACTTGCTTTCATCAGAAAACATAACTTTGGACCACTCAGCATCAGTCCAGTCCTTTTTGTCCTTGGCCCAGGCGAGACGCTTCTTGCGCTGTTTCTTGTTCAAGAGTGGCTTGACACACGGAATGCGACACCTGAATCCCATGTCTTTCATGAGTCTCCTCGTGGTGGTTCTTGAAGCGCTGACTCCAGCTGCAGTCCACTCTTTGTGGATCTCCCCCACATTTTTGAATGGGTTTGTCGTCACAATTCTCTGCAGGGTGCGGTTATCCCTAGAGCTTGTACACTTTTTTCTACCACATTTTTTCCGTCCCTTCGCCTGTCTGTTAATGTGCTTGGACACAGAGCTCTGCGAACAGCCAGCTTCTTTAGCAATCACCTTTTGTGTCTTGCCCTCCTTGTGCAAGGTGTCAATGATTGTCTTTTGGACAGCTGTTAAGTCAGAAGTCTTCCCCATGATTGTGGGGCCTTCAAAACAAGACTGAGGGACCTTTTAAAGGCCTTTGCAGGTGTTTTGAGTAAATCAGCTGATTAGAGTGGCAGCAGGTGTCTTCTATATTCAGCCTTTTCAGAATATTCTAATTTTTTGAGATACCAAATTTGGAGTTTTCATTAGTTGTCACTTATGAATATCAAATTTAAATGTAATGAACATTGGAAATACATTGGTCTGTGTGCATTGCATGAATATAATGTACAAGTTTCACGTTTTGAATGGAATTACTGAAATATTTTCAACCTTTTGATGATATTCTAATTTACTGGCCAGCACCTGTATAGAAAATAAAAACTCATTATACATCCTTGACAAAACTGCAATGATCACATCTTTTTTGGCTTCTTCCTGTGTGGGAGGCAGATCGAGTGTCAGGGCCAATTCTGTAAACATCACAACAGCTCAAACAGCCCGGGAGGGACTCCCACATGCTCTCTGCCCATTGTCATCAGGGCCATACTTCTCTCATGATCAGGGGCCTTTGCTAAGTGGCTGGTGTCGATGGCTGTGAGTCAACTCAGCCCACAGCGATGATGAAGATAAAGCATGTGGAGTGTTTGTAATGTTTGTGTGTGTGTGTTTGCCACCGTACACACACACACACACTCTGAAAATTGGAGGATAAAGAAATGGAGCAATAAGAGGAGTGACATAAATTGTGTGGGTACTGGTGTGTATATGTGACTGAGTGGGTGAATGACGGCAGCTAAGGTTCATTAGCGTGTCATCAGCTGCCTCCACATGGAATGATAAGGCCCCTCTTTGCCTCTGTTCTCTCTGCTGAAGCCCACCACCGCCTCCCCCTGCTGCATCTGCTAAACATGAACTGAGCTGTGACAAATAGCATCTGATCTCAAGTGACCTCTCTTGTGCGGTGACACATCATGAAGAAACGGATAACAGCTGATGAAGTGACACAATTAGAATGGTAACAATGAGGTCATGAAGCGGAAAGGGCAAAAACAACTTGGATGTGGCATACGTTTACATACATACATTTGAGGCCAGAAGCATTCAAATGGTGAATGACCTGTATACATACAGGGCCTTCTAAAGCTTGGTTTATGCGTGACTCATTTACTTTCCGCTTGGTGATGCGGCTCGCGGATGGAACGCGCTTCACAACTCGCAGCGTTTATGGTTCATGCGGCTTGTCTCTGCGGTGAGCCAATATTCTCCCAAACTGTAGGGGGCAGCATGGAGCTCTACGGCATGCATCCAACACTACACCGTAGTAGAATTAGAAACTACTGTTGTTTACAACATGGCATTCCAGCATTTTTAACAGCGTCCTCGTCTTTTCCGACAGTGCGAGCTATTTCTCTCCAAGAATTATTAACATGTTGATCACGGTGATCTCTGAGAGCTGAATCATACAAATGTCTGTATTTACGAACCTCTGCCATACTAGTTCTTGCCAGCCCGCCATGTTTTTCCGCGTCCGACCGTCCGCGTGTTTAGAAAATTTCCTAGGTGCACGGTGTGGAAATTTTGGGCCGTGCGGTGGAGAGGTGTGGTTGTTAAAATGAGGCAATTTCACTGTGCGGACCTCGCGGACGCGTCAAGCATAAACCAACCTTTAGGGTCCTACAACCCCCCAAGGTGCTTCACAACACAATCAGTTATTCACCCATTCACATGGTGGTGGGGATGAGCTACACTGTAGCTACAGCTGCCCTGGGGTGCACTGACGGAGGCGAGACCTGCTGAGCACTGGTGCCATCGGTCCCTCCGGGTTAAGACTCTTGCCTAAGGACACAACAGGGCAGAGACCGGCAGGGCTCTTGTCAAAGCCGGGATCGAACCCACAACCTCCCGATTACTGGACAACACGCTCCACCTCCTGAGCTACTGCTGTCCCTTAAAATCATCATTTTTGAGGCACAGTATGTTCTGATGGAGATCGGTGTTTTACTCCGTTTATGAGTCAATCATTTTTTCATTGAGAACATTTTTGCCAGTTTGCAAAAACATGTTTTTTTTCTTTCAGCACAGCGCAAAAAATGTGTTTTCAATTACAGTTAAGAGGCCCGAGAGCATGTGAAAGAACCTGATGCATAAACGACCGTTGTCTCAGACTTTCCAGCCTTCTAGCAAAACCGTCTCATCTAATGCTCACCTGCTTGTTTGGTGGAAGGCCGCAGAGAAGGCCGATGCTATACTGG
>NC_091757.1:52488879-52491379 GCF_043380555.1 Nothobranchius furzeri | reverse complement strand
TTCCCTGTCTCACTCACTCTCTCTCTCCCTCTCTTTCTCTTTCCCTCTCTCTCTATCACTCTCCTTCTCTCTCTCTTTCCCTGTCTCTCTCTCTCTGTCCCTCACTCTCCCTCTCTCTCTCTTTCCCTCTCTCTCTCTGTCCCTCTCTCTCTTTCCCTGTCTCACTCACTCACACACACACTCTCTCTCTCTCTTTCTCCCTCTCTCTCTCTTTCCCTGTCTCTCTCCCTCTCCCTCTTTCTCTTTCCCTTTCCCTGTCTCTCTCACTCACTCACTCTCTCTCTCTCTCTCTTTCCCTCTCTCTCTGTCCCTCTCTCTCACTCACTCACACACTCTCTCTCTCTCTTTCCCTGTCTCTCTCCCTCTCCCTCTTTCTCTTTCCCTTTCCCTGTCTCACTCACTCACTCACTCACTCACACACTCTCTCTCCCTCTTTCCCTGTCTCACTCATTCACACACACTCACTCTCTCTCTCTCTTTCCCTGTCTCTCTCACTCACTCACACACACACTCTCTCTCTCTGTCCCTCACTCTCCCTCTCCCTCTCTCTCTCTTTCCCTGTCTCTCTCACTCACACACTCTCTCTGTCCCTCACTCTCCCTCTCTTTCTCTTTCCCTGTCTCACTCACACACTCTCTCTCTCTTTCCCTGTCTCTCTCCCTCTCCCTGTCTCTCTCACTCACACACTCTCTCTGTCCCTCACTCTCCCTGTCTCACTCACTCACTCACTCTCACTCACTCACTCACACACACACTCTCTCTCTCTCTCTCTCTCCATCTCTCTCTCCCTCACTCTCTCTCTCCTTCTCTCTCTTTCCCTCTCTCTCTCTGTCCCTCACTCTCTCTCTCTCTCTTTCCCTGTCTCACTCACTCACACACACACTCTCTCTCTCTCTCCCTCTCTCTCTCTTTCTCTTTCCCTTTCCCTGTCTCTCTCACTCACTCACTCTCTCTCTCTCTCTCTCTCTTTCCCTGTCTCTCTCACTCACTCACACTCTCTCTTTCCCTCTCTCTCTGTCCCTCACTCTCTCTCTCCCTCTCTCTCTCACTCACTCACACACTCTCTCTCTCTCTTTCCCTGTCTCTCTCCCTCTCCCTCTTTCTCTTTCCCTTTCCCTGTCTCACTCACTCACTCACTCACACACTCTCTCTCTCTCTTTCCCTCTCTCTCTCCCTCTTTCCCTGTCTCACTCACTCACACACACTCTCTCTCTCTGTCCCTCTCTCTCTCTGTCCCTCACTCTCTCTCTCTCTCTTTCCCTGTCTCTCTCACTCACTCACACACACACTCTCTCTCTCTGTCCCTCACTCTCTCCCTCTCTCTCTCTTTCCCTGTCTCTCTCCCTCTCCCTGTCTCTCTCACTCACACACTCTCTCTGTCCCTCACTCTCCCTCTCTTTCTCTTTCCCTGTCTCTCTCCCTCTCCCTGTCTCTCTCACTCACACACTCTCTCTGTCCCTCACTCTCCCTCTCTTTCTCTTTCCCTGTCTCACTCACTCACTCACTCACTCACTCACACACACACTCTCTCTCTCTCTCTCTCCATCTCTCTCTCCCTCACTCTCTCTCTCCCTCTCTCTCTCTTTCCCTGTCTCTCTCACACACACTCTCTCTCTCTCTTTCCCTGTCTCTCTCCCTCTCCCTCTTTCTCTTTCCCCCTCTCTCTCTCTCTCTCTTTCCCTGTCTCTCTCTCTCTTTCCCTCTCTCTCTTTCTGTCCCTCACTCTCTCTCTTTCCCTGTCTCACTCACTCACACACACACTCTCTCTCTCTCTTTCCCTGTCTCTCTCACTCACTCACACACTCTCTCTCCCTCTCCCTCTTTCTCTTTCCCTTTCCCTGTCTCTCTCACTCACTCACTCTCTCTCTCTCTCTCTCTCTTTCCCTGTCTCTCTCACTCACTCACACTTTCTCTCTCTCTCTCTTTCCCTGTCTCACTCACTCACACACACACTCTCTCTCTGTCCCTCTCTCCCTCTCCCCCCCCTCACTCTCTCTCTCTTTCCCTGTCTCTCTCACTCACACACTCTCTCTGTCCCTCACTCTCCCTCTCTTTCTCTTTCCCTGTCTCACTCACTCACTCACTCTCACTCACTCACTCACACACTCTCTCTCTCTTTCCCTCTCTCTCCCTCCTTCCCTGTCTCTCTCACTCACTCACACACTCTGTCCCTCACTCTCTCCCTCTCCCCCCCCTGTCTCACTCTCTCTCTTTCCCTGTCTCTCTCACTCTCCCTCTCTTTCTCTTTCCCCCTCTCTCCTTCTCTCTCTCTTTCCCTGTCTCTCTCTCTCTGTCCCTCACTCTCCCTCTCTCCCTCTCCCCCCCTCTCTCTCTCTCTCTGTCCCTCACTCTCTCTCTCTTTCCCTGTCTCTCTCACTCACACACTCTCTCTGTCCCTCACTCTCCCTCTCTTTCTCTTTCCCTGTCTCACTCACTCACTCACTCTCACTCTCTCTCTCTCTCTTTCCCTCTCTCTCTCTCTCTTTCCCTGTCTCTCTCA
>NC_091757.1:52481379-52483879 GCF_043380555.1 Nothobranchius furzeri | reverse complement strand
TCTCTGTCCCTCACTCTCCCTCTCTCTCTCTTTCCCTCTCTCTCTCTGTCCCTCACTCTCTCTCTCTCTCTTTCCCTGTCTCACTCACTCACACACACACTCTCTCTCTCTCTTTCCTGTCTCTCTCTCTCTCCCTCTCCCTCTTTCCTTTCCCTGTCTCTCTCACTCACTCACTCTCTCTCTTTCCCTGTCTCTCTCACTCACTCACACTCTCTCTCTCTTTCCCTCTCTCTCTGTCCCTCACACTCTCTCTCTCTCTCTTTCCCTGTCTCTCTCCCTCTTTCTCTTCCCTTTCCCTGTCTCACTCACTCACTCACTCACACACTCTCTCTCTCTCTCTCTCTTTCCCTGTCTCTCTCACTCACTCACACACACACACTCTCTCTCTGTCCCTCACTCTCTCTCTCTCCCTCTCCCCCCCTCACTCTCTCTCTCTGTCCCTCACTCTCCCTCTCCAGCTCTCTCTCTTTCCCTGTCTCTCTCCCTCTCCCTGTCTCTCTCACTCACACACTCTCTCTGTCCCTCACTCTCCCTCTCTTTCTCTTTCCTGTCTCACTCACTCACTCTCACTCACTCACTCACACACTCTCTCTGTCCCTCACTCTCCCTCTCTTTCTCTTTCCCTGTCTCTCTCACTCACTCACTCACACACACACTCTCTCTCTCTCTCCCTCACTCTCTCTCTCCCTCTCTCTCTCTTTCCCTGTCTCTCTCACACACTCTCTCTCTCTCTCTTTCCCTGTCTCTCTCCCTCTCCCTCTTTCTCTTTCCCTTTCCCTGTCTCTCTCACTCACTCACTCACTCTCTCTCTCTCTCTCTTTCCCTCACTCCCCCTCTCTTTCCCTGTCTCTCTCACTCACTCAGACTCTCTTTCTCTTTCCCTGTCTCACTCTCTCTCTCTTTCCCTGTCTCTCTCCCTCACTCACTCACTCTCTCTCTCTCTCTCTTTCCCTCACTCCCTCTCTCTTTCCCTGTCTCTCTCTCTCTCCCTCTCCCTCTCTTTCTCTTTCCCTGTCTCACTCACTCTCCTTCTCTCTCTCTTTCCCTGTCTCACTCACTCACACACACACTCTCTCTCTCTCTGTCCCTCACTCTCTTTCCCTGTCTCACTCACTCACACACACTCTCTCTCTCTGTCCCTCTCTCTCACTCACACACACTCTCTCTCTGTCCCTCACTCTCTCTCTCTCTCTCCATCTCTCTCTCTCACTCTCCCTCTCTTTCCCTGTCTCTCTCTCTCTCTTTCCCTGTCTGTCTCACTCACACACACACTCTCTCTCTCTCTCTCCTTTCCCTCTCTCTGTCTCTCTTTCCCTGTCTCTCTCACTCTGTCCCTCACTCTCCCTCTCTTTCTCTCACTCTCTCTCTGTCCCTCTCTCTCTCTCTCTCCCTCTCTCTTTCCCTGTCTCTCTCACTCACTCACTCTCTCTCTCTTTCCCTGTCTCCCTCTCTCTCTCTCTCTCTGTCCCTCACTCTCTCTCTCCCTCTCTCTCTCTCTTTCCCTGTCTCTCTCACTCACTCACACACTCTCTCTCTCTCTTTCCCTGTCTCTCTCCCTCTTTCTCTTTCCCTTTCCCTGTCTCTCTCACTCACTCACTCTCTCTCTCTCTCTTTCCCTCACTCCCCCTCTCTTTCCCTGTCTCTCTCACTCACTCACTCTCTCTCTCTCTTTCCCTGTCTCACTCACTCACTCACACACACACTCTCTCTCTCTCTGTCCCTCACTCTCTCTCTCTTTCCCTGTCTCTCTCACTCACTCACACACTCTCTCTCTCTCTTTCCCTGTCTATCTCCCTCTCCCTCTTTCTCTTTCCCTTTCCCTGTCTCTCTCACTCTCTCTTTCCCTCACCTCCCCCTCTCTTTCCCTGTCTCTCTCACTCTCTCCCTCTCTTTCTCTTTCCCTGTCTCTTTCCCTGTCTCACTCACTCTCCTTCTCTCTCTCTTTCCCTGTCTCACTCACTCACACTGTCTCTCTCTCTCTCTCTGTCCCTCTCTCTCTCTCTCTCTATCTCTCTGTCCCTCACTCACTCTCTGTCCCTCTCACTCACTCACTCTCTCTCTCTCTCTCTTTCCCTCACTCCCCCTCTCTTTCCCTGTCTCTCTCACTCACTCACACACTCTCTCTCTCTCTTTCCCTGTCTCTCTCACTCACTCACACTCTCTCTCTCTCTCTTTCCCTCTCTCTCTGTCCCTCACTCTCTCTCTCCCTCTCTCTCTCACACTCACACACTCTCTCTCTCTCTTTCCCTGTCTCTCTCCCTCTCCCTCTTTCTCTTTCCCTTTCCCTGTCTCACCCACTCACTCACTCACACACTCTCTTTCTCTCTTTCCCTCTCTCTCTCCCTCTTTCCCTGTCTCACTCACTCACACACACTCTCTCTCTCTGTCCCTCTCTCTCTCTCTCTCTCTCACTCTCTCTCTCTTTCCCTGTCTCTCTCTCTGTCCCTCACTCTCCCTCTCTTTCTCTTTCCCTCTCTCTCTCTGTCCCTCACTCTCTCTC
>NC_091757.1:52448879-52478879 GCF_043380555.1 Nothobranchius furzeri | reverse complement strand
CTCACTCACTCACTCACACACACACTCTCTCTCTCTCTCCCTCACTCTCTCTCTCCCTCTCTCTCTCTTTCCCTGTCTCTCTCACACACTCTCTCTCTCTCTCTTTCCCTGTCTCTCTCCCTCTCCCTCTTTCTCTTTCCCTTTCCCTGTCTCTCTCACTCACTCACTCACTCTCTCTCTCTCTCTCTTTCCCTCACTCCCCCTCTCTTTCCCTGTCTCTCTCACTCACTCAGACTCTCTTTCTCTTTCCCTGTCTCACTCACTCTCTCTCTCTTTCCCTGTCTCTCTCCCTCTCACTCACTCACTCTCTCTCTCTCTCTCTTTCCCTCACTCCCTCTCTCTTTCCCTGTCTCTCTCTCTCTCCCTCTCCCTCTCTTTCTCTTTCCCTGTCTCACTCACTCTCCTTCTCTCTCTCTTTCCCTGTCTCACTCACTCACACACACACTCTCTCTCTCTCTGTCCCTCACTCTCTTTCCCTGTCTCACTCACTCACACACACTCTCTCTCTCTGTCCCTCTCTCTCACTCACACACACTCTCTCTCTGTCCCTCACTCTCTCTCTCTCTCTCCATCTCTCTCTCTCACTCTCCCTCTCTTTCCCTGTCTCTCTCTCTCTCTTTCCCTGTCTGTCTCACTCACACACACACTCTCTCTCTCTCTCTCTTTCCCTCTCTCTGTCTCTCTTTCCCTGTCTCTCTCACTCTGTCCCTCACTCTCCCTCTCTTTCTCTCACTCTCTCTCTGTCCCTCTCTCTCTCTCTCTCCCTCTCTCTTTCCCTGTCTCTCTCACTCACTCACTCTCTCTCTCTTTCCCTGTCTCCCTCTCTCTCTCTCTCTCTGTCCCTCACTCTCTCTCTCCCTCTCTCTCTCTCTTTCCCTGTCTCTCTCACTCACTCACACACTCTCTCTCTCTCTTTCCCTGTCTCTCTCCCTCTCCCTCTTTCTCTTTCCCTTTCCCTGTCTCTCTCACTCACTCACTCTCTCTCTCTCTCTTTCCCTCACTCCCCCTCTCTTTCCCTGTCTCTCTCACTCACTCACTCTCTCTCTCTCTTTCCCTGTCTCACTCACTCACTCACACACACACTCTCTCTCTCTCTGTCCCTCACTCTCTCTCTCTTTCCCTGTCTCTCTCACTCACTCACACACTCTCTCTCTCTCTTTCCCTGTCTATCTCCCTCTCCCTCTTTCTCTTTCCCTTTCCCTGTCTCTCTCACTCTCTCTTTCCCTCACTCCCCCTCTCTTTCCCTGTCTCTCTCACTCTCTCCCTCTCTTTCTCTTTCCCTGTCTCTTTCCCTGTCTCACTCACTCTCCTTCTCTCTCTCTTTCCCTGTCTCACTCACTCACACTGTCTCTCTCTCTCTCTCTGTCCCTCTCTCTCTCTCTCTCTATCTCTCTGTCCCTCACTCACTCTCTGTCCCTCTCACTCACTCACTCTCTCTCTCTCTCTCTTTCCCTCACTCCCCCTCTCTTTCCCTGTCTCTCTCACTCACTCACACACTCTCTCTCTCTCTTTCCCTGTCTCTCTCACTCACTCACACTCTCTCTCTCTCTCTTTCCCTCTCTCTCTGTCCCTCACTCTCTCTCTCCCTCTCTCTCTCACTCACTCACACACTCTCTCTCTCTCTTTCCCTGTCTCTCTCCCTCTCCCTCTTTCTCTTTCCCTTTCCCTGTCTCACCCACTCACTCACTCACACACTCTCTTTCTCTCTTTCCCTCTCTCTCTCCCTCTTTCCCTGTCTCACTCACTCACACACACTCTCTCTCTCTGTCCCTCTCTCTCTCTCTCTCTCTCACTCTCTCTCTCTTTCCCTGTCTCTCTCTCTGTCCCTCACTCTCCCTCTCTTTCTCTTTCCCTCTCTCTCTCTGTCCCTCACTCTCTCTCTCCCTCTCTCTTTCCCTGTCTCTCTCACTCACTCACTCTCTCACTCTCTCTCTCTTTCCCTCTCTCTCTCTCTTTCCCTGTCTCACTCACTCACACACACACTCTCTCTCTCTTTCCCTCTCTCTCTCTCTTTCCCTGTCTCTCTCACTCACTCACACACTCTCTCTCCCTCTTTCTCTTTCCCTTTCCCTGTCTCTCTCACTCACTCACTCTCTCTCTCTCTCTTTCCCTCACTCCCCCTCTCTTTCCCTGTCTCTCTCACTCACTCACACTCTCTCTCTCTCTCCCTCTCCCTCTCTTTCTCTTTCCCTGTCTCTTTCCCTGTCTCACTCACTCTCCTTCTCTCTCTCTTTCCCTGTCTCACTCACTCACACACACTCTCTCTCTCTCTGTCCCTCTCTCTCTCTCTCTCTATCTCTCTGTCCCTCACTCACTCTCTCTCTCTCTCTTTCCCCCTCTCTCTCTATCTCTCTGTCCCTCACTCACTCTCTCTCTCTCTCTGTCCCTCACTCTCTCTCTCTCTTTCCCTGTCTCTCTCACTCACTCACACACTCTCTCTCTCTCTTTCCCTGTCTCTCTCCCTCTCCCTCTTTCTCTTTCCCTTTCCCTGTCTCTCTCACTCACTCTCTCTCTCTCTCTCTCTTTCCCTCACTCCCCCTCTCTTTCCCTGTCTCTCTGTCTCACTCACTCACACACACACTCTCTCTCTCTCTTTCCCTCTCTCTCTCTCTGTCCCTCACTCTCTCTCTCCCTCTCTCTCTCTTTCCCTGTCTCTCTCACTCACTCACACACTCTCTCTCTCTCTTTCCCTGTCTCTCTCCCTCTTTCTCTTTCCCTTTCCCTGTCTCTCTCTCTCTCTCTCTTTCCCTCACTCCCCCTCTCTTTCCCTGTCTCTCTCACTCACACTCTCTCTCTCTTTCCCTGTCTCTCTCCCTCTCCCTCTCTTTCTCTTTCCCTGTCTCTCTCACTCTCTCTCTCTCTCTCTCTTTCCCTCACTCCCTCTCTCTTTCCCTGTCTCTCTCACTCTCCCTCTCTCTCTCTCTTTCCCTGTCTCTCTCCCTCTCCCTCTCTCTCTCTCTTTCCCTGTCTCTCTCCCTCTCCCTCTCTTTCTCTTTCCCTGTCTCACTCACTCTCCTTCTCTCTCTCTTTCCCTGTCTCACTCACTCACACACACTCTCTCTCTCTCTGTCCCTCACTCTCTTTCCCTGTCTCTCTCTCTCTCTCTATCTCTCTGTCCCTCACTCACTCTCTCTCTCTCTCTTTCCCCCTCTCTCTCTATCTCTCTGTCCCTCACTCACTCACTCTCTCTCTCTGTCCCTCTCTCTCTCTATCTCTGTCCCTCACTCACTCTCTCTCTCTCTCTTTCCCCCTCTCTCTCTATCTCTCTGTCCCTCACTCTCTCTCTCTGTCCCTCACTCTCTCTCTCCCTCTCTCTCTTTCCCTGTCTCTCACTCTCACTCACTCACTCTCTCTCTCTTTCCCTGTCTCTCTCACTCACTCAGTCTCTCTCTCTGTCCCTGTCCCTCACTCTCTCTCTCCCTCTCTCTCTCTTTCCCTGTCTCTCTCTCTCTCTCTCACTCTCTCTCTCTCTGTCCCTCACACTCTCTCTCTGTCCCTCACACACTCTCTCTCTCTAGCTGGAAAGATGTGAGGTAAAGGCTTGAGAGAAGATCTGAGACATTGTTAAATGGTAGCCGTTGGAGACACCTAACCACGTTGCATCAAAATGAACAGAAAATACCGAAACCAAAACCAGCATTAATGCATCACAATGGTGGAAAAACCCTTCAATTTTCTCCATTCGGTACAAGGTCCTGTCCCTAGGAGGGCATCCTGTAATTTAAAGATACGGTACTCTGTAACTCTCACCCACCGCTCTCTAACTGGCATGTGTTTGACCCCTATCCTCGTCTGGAGTAGACAGCACCTGGTGCCTCACCACAACACCATTAGTGGTCAACCACTCTCTCTCACACACACACACACACGGACGCACATGTACGCCACTTGAGATATTTTTAGTGGATGTGATACAACCTCTAACGTTCAGAGATTCACACCCCGTGGACATGACAGGAAGAGATCCATTTCCTGAGAGCGACCGCAGACCGTCCACACATGCAGCACGTATATCGTCTGTGTGTGGACCCTGAGTCGCTGAGGTTTTTCATGGAGGGAATAACATCTCCGTATACATACAAAGTATGCCAAAATGGTCTCTGCTAGTTTTAAACAAGACCAAATTATGCAAATACCTTGATCCCTGTTGAGCCGCTGCCTGTTGCAGAATCTAAAGCGGTGCGAGCAAAGCACTCGACTTTTCCCTAGATTTCTCTTTGCACATCTGTAAACACTTTCGAGGTATAACTCCACAAGAATCATGACTAACTCCACATAATCTACTCACGAGTATCTGTCTTAAAAAGTTTGTTTCCTGAATAAAAGCACATTTTGTCAAACTGCTGTCTGCAAGAACACACTCATTACGCAGCATTTATGACAGCAATCCTTCACACGATGAAAGATGAAGCCAGCTATAGACATTTGTGATAGTTTAGTGCAAATACAATAATCGTCCTATTAATTCAACTCCAATCATCTCCACCTGTCTCTGTTCCATTCTCACAGCATCCACCATCGCAGAAAACGGGAGGAAAACATGCCTGAAGCTCAAAGTTTTCGTCCGACCATCAAGTAAGTGTTCGCATGCTAAACGGGGCTTTGTAACGGAGCTTGTTGAAGTACACGTTTAGCTTGTAAATCCAAACAGATTAAGAATAATTGTTAGATTTCCTCACTCTCCTGATTTATCTTTTGTTCTTTGTCCAAAAATGCTTTGTTTATTTACCACAGACCTGCCCTTATTTGCCAAGATAGACTTTTTTTTGTAATAAACACAAAAAGGATGATGGACCCCACCATTTAAACTCATCCAACTGTTGCTATTAGCTTTGCTGCTTTGAGTGTGAAACCTGAGGGGCTCAGGTGGGGGGAGGGGGAACCTGTCACTAACCTATTTTGCACACACCTGTGATGAATTCTTACTCTCCCTATTTTCTGTTTTAGATGGCTGTGTGAAAACTATAGGCGTACATGACCGTGTTTTTGATGTAGACAACAAAGTAGACAATTCAGAAGAATTAAGAGGTTAGTATAGCGTACCGCTTCACTGGTTCTGTTCTTTATGACTTTTTGCATGTGTCTCTTGTTCTGTAGCTCTTTGCTCTTGTTCTGTGCTGCATGTCTGTGACTATGTTAGCTAATCGATGTTTTAACGTGCAAAAGCCAAAAACAATGTGTGGACCTCTGTGGACATGTGATCTGGTTCCAGAGATGGGGACTTGAGTCAGAGACTTGCTTGAAAACAGAGTTTTTCATGCAGGCTGAACATGAAAATAGTCTCCTACACCTACCTCCTGCATTCAGTTCTGAGTTCCGATTTGAAAATCCTCACAGATCTACGCCACATCGTGAATTAGCATTGATGGACTCACTGATCTTGACTCAATACGCGGAAGGATGTTTGTTGGTTTAACGACTAAGAATCAACAGTGGACATCTTGGCTAGTTCAAGCTAACTGTTAGCATTAGCAACTTCACAACACAGTAGAGCTCCTCCAGGCTTGTGTTATTTGCGAGCATAACACATTCACGCGGTAGAGTCGTGTTGCTGTTATCCAATCCGGGGCGAAATGTCCAGATATCAGGAAATAAGACTCAAAATTCTGTCGTGTGAAGCTCAGCTGTGATGCCACAGACTTGGCCTGCTGAGATAGGGGGAAAAAAGCCCACAAACCCCTGAGTTTTGCCTGCAAGGCATTGATTTCTTCTAGATACCACTGCAAATGTATTGATTAAACGAGTGATCTACACTTTAGAGATGAAAAACTTTAGACTTGACTCGGCCCTACTCATTAAAAAAGTATTATTGACTAGCACTTGTCTTTTAATGACTTGAAACCTGATTTGGGTTGGTTTCTGAAGGACTTAAGGCCTGACTTAAGTCTTTAGGGAAAAATGACTTGTGTGCATTCTCAACACAACACTCTATAGCTACATTTCTAATGCTTTAGTGAACTGGACGCGTATTTGGGGCACCTGAACATAGCAGCGACTGTGGTCACTATTAAAGCTATAAAGTGTTACCTGATGCGTTTGTGCAGGATGTTGGTATACATTCATGCAGTCTGATTAGGTCTTTATTGACTTGCTGTTTGGCTCTGCAGCTCAGCATTGATTATTTGCTGTCCTCAGAATCTACAGCATTCTCTTCTTATTTCTCTTTATACGTGAACCTAAGCCAGTCGCTGGGGGTTGTAACTCCCTATCAGCCACATGCTGTTGTTTCATTCTCAGTAACATTTATTTTAAGGTCTGAAACAAAAACAGAGCGCCCCGCCGTTAAAATATATAACAAACTTCGCAGCCGAAAACTGAGGACATAAGTTTACAAATGTATACACTTTGAGACAGCGAACTTTGTAAAATACTGGATGACTTAATTTATCCCTAAAGGTAATACATGTATTATTCTTATTTATAAGAATGTGCATTAAAAAGTACATGAGATCAATGCTGGCTTTGAGTAAAGTTAATTTAAATTGGGGGAAAGTAGTTTTAAAGCCTTTCTATTTAACTTGTTCATATATTTAAATCTTTTACTGAGCCAGGATGACACTTTACAGCTGGGGTATTAAATTCCAGTTCTGGACGGCCAGTGTCCAGCAGGTTTTAGTGGTTTCTCTGCTCCAACACACTTGATTCAGTGGTTGAGTCACCTGTGCAGCAGCTCGTCGGGCTCTGCAGAAGCGTATTAATCACCTGCTGATTGAAATCAGGTGTGTTGAAGCGGGGTTAAAACTAAAACGTGCTGGATACCGGCCCTCCAGGACCGGAACTGGATTACAGGGGGTAATGAAATGTCGCTCAGTACCCCACTGCCCTCTGTAGCCAGAATACGGCATTTGCAACTTCAGAGTTCTGTTGGGACTTAGAAACAAAATGAGCTGGCATACCTGGCGCTGCAGTCAGCTTCCTGCACGTTTCCTGCATGTTTTACATCACGAAACACAGCTGATTTGTCTAATTTAGTGATTAATCACTCCTGTAGACACTAAGGAAGGCTGAGGAGACATTTTAGCTGTTAGATTACGGTGTTCAAAAGATGAGTGCACAGAGAAGTTTTTTCTTTTGGTTCTACTAAACTGACACAAGGGGGCGCTAAAAGCAAGCCTAAACTGCCTAGTCTCCCTTTAATTTAAAAAAAGCTCAATCATCAGTTTTATTTTACAATAACAGTCCCTTTATTAATGCTACTTAGTGCATTATTAAGCATTAATAAACAAAGGGTCCCTTTATTACCCTACAGTTATTGTTAACTATTACGTGTCTTAATTTTAGGACAAACAGGTTGGGGGGGAGGGGGGTCTGCTTAGTAAAGCATTAATTAACAGGGTTAGGCAGTTGTTAATACTTGATTTTATAGTTTATTAATGCTTAATGATTCACTAAGTATCAAGGGGACCATCATTTTGAAGTGTTACCTTTTTCTAATCATTGAAATTATCTGATAGTAGGGATGGGTACCTTTGACATTTGAATCGATCCGGTACTAATTCCCGGTACCTACGAGTCGATACCGGTACTTAACGGTACCAATTTTCGATACTTTTGAGTGTTTATTATTTTAATTCTCTTTTATAATTAAATATATATTTTTCTCAATATATAACCATATTTGGTAAATATCACAATAAATAACATACAAGTTTGTATTTTAACATCGTCCTTGTAGTTTTATAAGCTGATAATTAAACTGAAGCAAACATCTTTACTGTGAACTAAATTTACTGTGTATCTTCATTCCTTATGCCGTCCTTTTTCATTTGATTTTTCCTACTGGGAAGTTAGAATTTCCGAGGAGAAAGCGAACGCACCATTAGCTGATAACAACGGTGGCAATGGAAGCTAACATATCAAGCTAACGTTATCTTTAACGGTTTATTTAGCTGCTGGAGCAGATTAAAACGATGATGCCTCAAACTTAGATCGTTGTCACTGGTTTTACCTTCACCCAATCACCCGTCGCATTTAGTAAAGTAAAGCCAAACTTTAGAGCGCGTTCATGTTCTTCTAGTCAGAAATTCGGAGTTCCGAGGAGAAAGCGAACGCACCATTAGCGAAACGGAAGCTAACAAATCAAGGTAACGTTATCTTAAACATTTTATTTACCTACTGGAGCAGATTAAGATGAGGATGTCTCACTTAGATCGTTGTCTGTCGCTAGTTTCATCACCCAGTTACCCATCACATTTAGTGAAGTGGACCCAAGCTTTAGCGTGCGTTCTTTCTACCATGCTTGCTCTGTTTACAACGGGCTCGCAGGGACCGGCGACATTACGCTCTTGCGCATGCGCAACTGTCTTGGCAGTACCGAAACGAGGCACCGTTTGAAATGACGTGAATCGGTGTTCGGTCGGTGCTATGGAATTCGGTCGGTACCTTAAAAAGTACCGAATTCGGTACTCATCCCTATCTGATAGTTTTTGCCATTTTAAACAACGTAAACCCTAAATTGTTCATTAGAGGTGCGTGCCGACGGCTTTTTTCACTAGTCTTCATGGTCAGATGAGGAGAAGAGGTGCTGAAAAGTCTGTTTTGTGCTCTGCTGAGTGTTTGATAGAATCTTTCGTGCATCTTTATTCTGTTTCACTGTTTATGGCGGCTCTTTTTATGAGTATACACGCCACCAACCTGACTTAAAAAAAAATCAAGCCACCTTGTTAACCTTGATGCATGAAAGATGAATGAGTTTTCCCCTCTTACTTTCCAGCTAAAATACACCAGTTAACTTGTTCATTTCGTGCTGAACCGCAGATTAAGATTTAACGTCGTCACTCATTCTAACTGAAGCATGGGATGAACTTGATGTATTGGTGTATTGATTATTTATAAACAGAATCCTAGTATTCTTTATTTTTAAGTTAGAAAAAAGAAAGTTTGTTGGGTTTATTGAATGTTATCCGTCTCAAAGAGACAGTAGATCAGACGCATGGGTGCTTTCACTTCCTGCGTGTATGTTTGCCTGCTGCCACTTCCTGCTTGAGCACGCTTCCGTATAACCAAAGCAGAAGGATTTAAACATTCATCCTTCATCTGCTCTTACTCTATCCTTTCATACCTTAATGCACATGCAAACACACTGACACACACACACACACACAGCTGTGCAGTTACAGAAACATTTGATCCTCCTTTGTTGTGCATGGCTCAGCTACATACCCATAGTGCTGCGGGCACATGGCTCGATACAGATACTGATGGATGCCGCCGCCAGACAGCTCACCTGGGAGACAAATCCAAAATGTTTGTCAATGAGAGCAGACACTTCATGTGGAAGTTCCAGTAGCAATGAAACAATATCACGAAACCTAGAAATCACAGAAATGTCTGCACATTAGATTTGTGGTCATGAAAAAGAAATCATTTACAACAAATTGACTTTTTCTTTCTTTGTTTTCTATCTTTTAGATGGAATCAGCCATGAAACGGCTGCCCCCTCCCGAAGTGAAACAAACGCTGCCCCGCGCCTGCAGAAGACAAGTCCACCACTCGCTTCCTTGCTGGTTGTCCTAGCAGCACTGTTAACCTTATAGCGCCTCCCTCTGTGCTGGAGGTTATTTACACCTAGCGTGGCCTGGATCTACCCTAGGCTGCAGGGTAGGCGTTGGATTTGGGTGGATTGCATTTGCTTGATCGGGCATAAACGTAGGCTTCTCAAGAAACCCTCTACTTTTTTCAGAACAAATATTTAAGTGGTCTTTCTCCTTCTGAGAGCGAAAAAAGTTGACGTTGGAATCGGGAAAGATATTTCCCCCTCTTAACCTTTGACTAAGATGCCAAATCCCATTTTAATTTTTTCATTGATTCTTATTTCCCCGTGATTTTTGACATCCCTTCTCATTGTATTTATGTCATTTGCAGCACTGATGTTTACCTACGAAAACAACTAGTGTATAGCACACACACACATCCACTGCTTCACACATTGCAATGTTACACACGCTAAAAAATAGTAGTAGATTTTGACAGAGTAGTTGTATTACATGGTGGGATAGTGGCGATTCTAGGTTCTAGACGTGACTGTACATACAGCGTAGACAAACAGAACAAGTCCCAAGACATCTCAATGTTTTTAATCGAGTTTTACAAGAGCAGAGGTGGAATTTTGTGCTTTTATCGCGGTTAAAGCGGTTTAATCTGTAGAACGTGAAGAATAATTGTTTTAAACTGGAGGTTGAATTAGAAAACCACGGCACTGACGAGCATGCACGGTCAACGTAACGCAATAAAGCCAAGTGGTCTTTCAATTCATGGTTTTAAAATAGCGTCCAAATTCACTAAAACATAAAGCTATTGTAAGTCAAGGAAAGACAAAAATGGCGAATGAGTGAACGGAGGTCAAAGGTGGCACGTCAGTTGGCCTGATTTGGTTCGCTCCTTCTCACTAAAGTTGAAACTTTCTCACCCGACACTTTAGCTGCTGTTCAGATCCAGAATCCAAGCCTTTTGAGAGCCGATAACCCAATTTCACGGCAGCAGTCGCAGGCGTTTATGCAAGGTTTACTGAGCTGGGCAGCAATTGTTTTCTCTGTTCCAGTCGAGCATTAGTCAATATTAACACTCCCACAAACATTTGCATCCACTGCTATTTATTTCCTGGCTATTGATTCTTAAAATGAGCGCTTAAAATGGTTTCACGACTAAAACCGGATCAGAGCAATCGAGCAGTACCGGTGGCGTCATTAAACATCGTCTTTAACTATGCAGACGGTTTGGTTTAGGATCCGATTAGGTGCAAATTGACACAAATCGAGCAAAGATTTGGGAAGATATCATAGTGCCATATGTTTTTTTATTACATCTTAACATAATCATAGCTTATAACTGTGTTAAATACCTGTTAGATGTTTTTTACTGTCTGAATGTATGCCTTTCTCCAGTTAGTTTAGTTCATGTTGTTTAAACTATTCATAACATTCAAAGTAGGCACTGTTTAGCATGGTCAGGTTTTTGTTGGCATTTAAACGTATCATCGTTTTATGTGCCGGGGTACGTTCGCGTAATGAAAGCGTTTCGGCTTCAATTTGGTTTCAAGGAGATATTTTCAGGTAGAAAACTTCATTCTCAAGGTAACTTCCTGTCAGAGCTGGGGAGTCGAAGGCGGGTCACCAAGAGATTCAGAAGAGGTGGACAGAATGAGAGAAGTAGAGCAGGAAAAGGAGCACAGGAGCCCACCTTCTGCTCCTGGTGTTACTGGTTTAAGTGGCTCTTTAATGAGGTTCTACACGACAGGCATGCAGACCCCATGTTGTAGCCTGGCGAGTTATTTCTGGAATTAAAAATAGACGGTGGAAGACTCGGTGATGGCGGGCGTCTCAGGAGGCGGGGTGTAGATTTCCACTGTGTGGGGGAGTTTAAAGCGCCGTGATTTTTCAGTTTGAGAGATTTTGCAGGTTACGTAGATAAAAAAGACAGATTTAAACATTAAAGGTAGACTGAGCTGTGCCTAACGCAACTTTTCAAGACAAAGCTGTTTTTAAAATCCACGCAACACAACTGAAAACGGTCATTTAGCAACAAACCTGCTGCTTCGTACCACTCAGCCTCAAAGGCACTGTTCTGCTTCTACTTGGTTTTTGCGGCTGCCTTTTCTTTCTGCTGTAATTTTTTTAATGCAAAATAACAGATTTTGCCTTTGGCCACTTTTTGTACTTGGGTAACAACGCCATTACAGCAGAATGGTAGCTCGGCTATGCGAGGTAATAGGAGACGAGACCGTTTAATGAGGCACTAATTTTCCGAGCATCACCACGGGGAAATGAGCACTGCGTAAGAGTCGAAAACGAACGCCCGTCAGCAGATTAGCACGAGACTTCTCTCAGAAACCAGCTTCAACTGTACTTTCTTACAATAATCAATGCTATTTGCTATTATTGCTATCATCACCACGGTTTGTACTGCACACACCTTAACCCGGGAAATGAGGATCAACTTAAATACTGGATACTGTGTATCCTGAGGTAGACAACCATAAAACATGTAGTGTTAGGTTAGTATCTGTTTTGTACCTTTCTGGAGGACAAAAAAAAAAGTTCATTCATTGTTAAACCTGTATAATTATTATTATTGTTATGATGATAATGATTATGACTATTATTATTAGAAGAACTTGATGTAAATAGTGTTTGATATTAAAGTATTAATTTGGTTCTTATGTCTTTTCTAAAAAAAAAACTGAAAACCATAATATCTCTGGGTTTTGCGGAGTGTGTACTGTTCTAAAACAATGCATTGTGTGCTTTAATCCTCAATGCCTAAAGAGACTTTGTAACCACAAAGGGGGAACCCGCGGGAGCCGTGCGCATCGGCGTACGGACGGCTGGACAGTAGCCAACGAGAGGCTCACCTCTTACATGCTTCAAAACGACCGTCATCTCTTCATGTGAGGATCCTGCCTCGGACAGAAGCATCTGGGACTTAATCGATTGCCTATTTGTACTTTTATTTTATTTTGCCTATTTTGGATTTTCGAAGCATGTTGAAAAAGAACTGTTGGCTTTTTTTTTTTATTGGAAGGATCTCACCAGTTTCATTATGTGGCATGCGCATGCACTTTAAAACATGTATAAAAGAAGATCAAAAGTTTTAATTTCTCCGGTTTATTTTCTTTTCGAGGTATTAGATTTAAGGATCGCTGTCATGTTTGTGTGTTTTTTTTTTTTGCATCCCCATTGGAGTGGCGTCAGACTTTGTTCCCACAAATGTAAATAACACAAGCCATTGTTGTGGTGTTGCAGTGTGGTTGGTCATTTTTGTGGGTCAAAAGCAACTTTTACTTTTATTTTCCTAAAATGGCCGTCTCTTTACCCATCTATGGTATTCACCCCCCAGTCTCTGCAGCTTATTCGCTCTCCTCCAGGGCTCCCGTGAGGAGGAGTCTGTGAGAAGATGCGTCATTGTGGGCATTTTTCAGTGTGAAGAAAAAAAAGTGTAGGCCCTATAGGTTTGAGTGTGTGCGTGTCTCATTTGCTGTGGCTGTAGTAAACGGGAGGCAGCAACCCTCTTTGGCAGCGAAGAGTGTTTCCCATGCCTTAGCCCTTCAGCCTCTGCCCCGGCAGCCCTGTCTGTGTTCAAGACGCTTTCTGCCATTGTGCTTTAACATGGAGCAGCTGCTGGCGTCGAAGAGACTACAACAGGGCTCTCCTCTTCCTCTCTCTCTCTCTCTTTTTTAAACAACTCCCAACCACCCTTTCTTACGACAGACAGCAGCCCAGGGCACAGTTCAAGGATTACTGCACCCCCTCCATCAAATCCTGAACTGGATTGTTAGCGGGGGGCAAAGCCCATCATCGATCCAGGTTCTGTGCACATGGGCAAAGTTTCTCCAACTCTCCTGTTGCTGATGAAACACTTGTTCATTCACCATCTTGCCTCATTCTCCTTGAGCTTGTACAACCCCCCCCCTCTTCTGCTGTTCCTCTTTCACCTTCAACCCCCCCCCACTCTGACTTTTCCATCGGTGGGGAACGTTTCCAACCGGCTCTTTTACAGTATATAAATGAGAACATTTGAGAGGAAAATGATCCGTATTTGTATATACACATGTCTGAGCAACTATGAATACTACAATAAAACAGAAATACCTTGCTTTGATGACTGTACAGCAGATTCTCTGTTATTTTTGCGTCACAACAAAGGTGATAAACCTTTAAGCCAGAAATTCACATTGCAAGAATACAATTGAGAGTTTGAAGAAACGCATCTGAATCTGAAGGAAAACGGTATATCAGCAACTCTTAAGTATCACCATAAAAAACAAGTCCCAGCAAGCTGCTGATCTGGAGCATAGGTGTGTGTGTTAGATCAATGCCAAGGAGAAACAACATCACTATACTGCTTATAAAGCCATTTCCAAACTGTGTAGACTCAATCATTTCACTTGGTGAACTGACAGAATGAAAACATTATTGCTGCCAATTTTCCAGGGGTGAGCTTTCCAGTTCTTCCTGAGGTTAGATCATTTAATTCCCAGAGAAACTTTTAAAATTAAAATAAAATATATGCATAGCAGACACTACACGCCTTATTTAGGATCACACTAAAATGGTACACACTGGACTTTTACAAAACTGGTTATATAAATGGACAGGTCTTTATCAAGATTAAACTGAGCATTAAGTCCAACTTCATTTGTTTAAAGTAAATTATGACATTTTTCTTAAGGTATAATAGTTCTATATAAAACATGTTTCCAAGGATCTTTTTGCTCAAAGTGATTTCAGCAGCTTTAAGCTTGGTTTATGCTTGACGCATTCACTTTCCGCTTGGTAACGCGGCTCGCGGATGGAACGCGCTTCACAACTCGCAGCGTTTATGGTTCATGCGGCTCGTCTCTGCGGTGAGCCAATATTCTCCCAAACTGTAGGGGGCAGCATGGAGCTCTACGGCATGCATCCAACACTACACCATAGTAGAAGTAAAAATTACTGTTGTTTACAACATGGCATTCCAGCATTTTTTAACAGCGTCCTCATCTTTTCCGGCAGTGCGAGCTATTTCTCTCCAAGAATTATTAACAACATGTTGATCACGGTGATCTTTGAGAGCTGAATCATACAAATGTCTGTATTTACGAACCTCCGCCATACTAGTTCTTGCCAGCCCGCCATGTCTTTCCGCGTCCGACCGTCCGCGTGGTTAGAAAATTTCCTACGTGCGCGGTGCGTTAATTTTGGGCCGTGCGGAGGTGCGGGGCTGTTAAAATGATGCAATTTTGCAACGCGGAGCCGTGCGAACCTCGTGGACACGTCAAGCATAAAAGCTGGAGCTGGCCACGCCCACTTATCCCCACTCAGGCTCCTCTAAGCTGAGACATTCCAATATCTGGGAGGGGCTCAGAGTAGAGCTAGTGCTCCTCCAGAAGCAGCTCACTTTTGTACGATAGACGGTTCTATGCTAGTTTCTCCGTTTGTTACATCACAAATGGGGACTTTAACCATTTAAGTGCCAAAGGTGCAATATTGCGACAAGCGTCATTACTGACTTTAATGTGCCACGTCTACAAATATGATCCCTCAAGAAGTTACTGCTTTACCAGAAGCTAATGGAGATGTGTAACTTCAGGCTGAGCAACACTTATGGGTGTGTTGAAAGTTTTGGAGTTTGAAAAACGCCGGTCGAGGAGACGAGGAGATAAGCGCGGTATGAAGAGGGCAAATATTAGAGGGATAAAACTTACAATTGCTGGCAGGTCTGTCTTTGCTGACTGATCTCTTTGTCTGGTCATGGCTCATGACTAACTCCAATTATGAAGCAGGATATTGGCTCTATTGATGGAGAAATTCACTCGTCCGGCTGTAAAATTTGACGCTGCCGCAGCACGCAGCATCCAGGCAACTGGTGCTGCACTTGCAAGCTCCAAACATTGGGTTTGACGTTGGTTTTGCCGTGTTTGGGACGTCATGGATGTAGAAACGATGGTAGAAACACAGCTAATGCGGCAGACGTAGTGGCAATGCAAGAAGAAAAAGCTGTAAAAAGCAGCAGATGCTAATGCTTTATGTGTGGAAGTCAAAGTGTGCCACATAATTGAAAAAAATAACTAAAAATATTTAAGTCAAGTTAAATTAGGGCTTTATAAATGTATATATTAATTTAAAAATTCTAAATATAATAGATAACATGTAAAAAAAAGACGGAACGTCTGTAAAAATGATGAATTCCAATGCTGCAGCCTGACGACATCATAATATGCAAGTTTGATGAGTGAATTAGCTCCCAACACAAACTTTGGGTCCTACTGAAGATTTATTTCATTTACAGTTCACCTTTATCTCTAACCATTTCCAAGCTACAACCTTTTGAAAAAGTCATGTCAAAATTGAATATTTTCTTGAAAAAACTATGGCGCCCAAAGAGTTAAACAGCAGACCATTTGGAGTGTTTATGAGACAAAAGAGACCTACATGTGTGCACAAAATCAATTTTTACTTTCAGAAACTAAACTGAGACGGGTTTCAGATCCCCACAACAAGTCTAACTTCTTTAAAATGAGGTTTAGTACTTTATATACTGGTTTGACTGGGTTATAACTGGTTTTAGTCAACTTTTATTCATTAATGTGCTTCATGCTTGTTTTTAGTGTTCAGCACTTTGAACACTGAGTGGTAGCATGAAGATGCTTTATAAATAAATTGATGAGGATGATGATGATATGTATATAATACTGTTTTACTGGTAAGTTTTGCACATTGTAAGTAATCATACTTCATAAACAAAGATGTTTATATTAAATATATGATTTAGATAAATGTAATAAATGTTTGTGTTCTGTACACAGAATTGCATAAAGTGCAGCATTTGTTGACGAGCGCTGTCATCAGACAAAAAGCTTTCTTTTAAACTTCATGGTCTTCTTATTGGCACTTTTATAGTTTAAATAGAAATAAACTAAAATATATACAGTCATCATGTTAGCTCTGTATTTTTACGTATTTCTCCTATAACCCAACTATTTAGGGTTCAAATCAAAATTCAAAGATACTTTATTAATTCCAGAGGGAAATTAGAGTTTCAGTACACACAATTCAGAGATCAGACATACATGGGCAAGACACATGACAAGAGTTGGTGACTGTGGTCATTCACAACCCTGAGTCGCGCTACCTTAATAGAGATAAGAGGGTTACATGAGGATTGGTTCAGGTGGAGGGAAAAAAAAGGCACTTCAGAGTTACCCTCCACCAGGAGGGCAGCTTTGCTCCACAAAAAAACACCTCAGACAGATATACAACAGACTTCAGACAACACAACATAAGTGTCCACTAGGTGGGGTGGTGGGTTGGGACTATCCCCACTTCAGTTCCTGCAGCCACGATAAGCAGCGCATGTCACCTCAGTGTGGATAGGGGGCGGAGCATTGAGGGTTGGAGGGTTGCAGTGACCCTGGAACATTTCAGCGGCCTTCCCGCTGTCCCGCCCAGGCTGGGATAGGAGACAGAGTTGAGTTGCCATAGCGACAGCACATTCCACATATCTTCTGGGGGGGAGTTTTCGTTGTAGCCTTGCAGGCTCAAGGGCGCCAGATTCCGATTAAAAATTGTTTTGGGGCCAGACAGAGATAATTTCCTCTCTGTCTTACAGTTTGTTGGTCCTCAACCTCTCAAAATCCCAATAATGGACATTAATCTATCCCAATCCGTGCTGATTCGTCCACTCTCTCCTTGATGTCATCCATCTTTGTGCCAATGAATGAAACTCAACCAAAGTCCCAAGCTTACGATTCATCTTGACAATTATGTGAGTCTGTGAATTCCCAACGCGGTGCAAACCGTCTCTGAGCTCCGGGATCCGGCCAATATTCCTCGACAGCTCGTTAACTGCCACTTCTTTAACAGGAACTACTCTAAAATGTAAAGTCTGCTTTCACAGATCTTCATAACATTGGTAGGACTCAAATTGTCTCATCAGGGGGCTGTCTCCCCATTTTAGTCCTGAGGGCCTGCTACTCTCAAGTCCAATTACCAGAGATAATGGAAGGTGAAGCTAAACGGCGCTGATGGGGTCCAACAGAAGGTTATTAGGTGTCCTCATTAGTGCCCGACTAAAGTGAAAGAAGGTTTAAGGTCTTATTCTGATCCTGATGAATAATGTTCCCTCCAGTCTGTCTGCAGGGTGTGATTCCACTGTGTGAGTAGAGGGACCAACAAGGAGAAGTCTATAGAGGGAAAGGTGTGAATGTGTGCGTGATAATGGGATACACTTTGGCACATGGGGAGACGTTGTTTCTGCTTGAGAGTGTTGAGTGTGTTCACTTTCTATTAGTTACAGAAGCACTAAAACATTGTTATGCTCTTGAATAAAGCCAGTATCTTACAGGGCTGCAACTGTTGAGAGCGCTATTTGCAAGAGAGTTTCCATCACATTAGTAACGAGTGGTCTGTTTCTGTGCATGCGTTGCTGGGGTCTCATTTATCAAACAATGCGTAGAATCCTTACAAAAACCGTACTTAAGCTCAGCAAAAAAAAAAGTACTGTGTGTGTGTGTGTGTGTGCACGTGCGTGCGTGTGGGGGTTCTTGTTCTGTGTGAAAACGAAGCGGTACAGTGATAATGCTGCAGGATTTCGTAATTGTATCCTCCTCAGCAGCAGCACTGCAGGTGCTCTCCACGTCCAACACGTGAGTAAGCCAGGTCCTTAGTCAACTTAAAGTTGCGCACATTTTTCCGCTAAGTTTTCTTTCATAAATCCCAAAGTTTGCGTGGAAAGTTGCTTACGCAGTTTTCCGACCCCGTTTAGTGCGTAAGCGAGCTTGATAAACGAGGCCCCTGGGCTTTTAAAATTAGCTTAAACCAGACTTAGGAGGAGACAAATAAACTATTCATTGCATAAAGTCAATGATACAAAAACAATTCTAAATCTTGGGACTGCAAATGAAGCCTGCATAATATTCTCCTTTTTGTCATTACATGTTTTACAACTCCGTGGAATCTATTGCATATTCCTAAAAGCTAAAATAGCTTCAGATATAATCTCCAAACGCACAACTTTACTCGTGTAACATGGAAATCTACAAACTGTCTGTTCAAACTTAACACGGTAGACGGCCTGAATATGTATAGCACCTTCGTAGGGTTCTACAACCACCCAACAGGCTTCACAACTCAATAATAATAATAAATCAAACTTGTATCGCGCTTTTTAGGACACTCAAAGACGCTTACATGCACTCTCACATTCACACACTTCTACTGATGGAAAGCTACTTTGTAGCCACAGCCGCAATCAGTCATCGACCCATTCACACACTAGTGATGATGACAATGTAGCCGCAGCTGCCCTGGGGTGCACTGACAGAGCTGAGGCTGCCAAACACTGGCGCCGCCGGTCTCTCCGACCACCAGCAGCAGTTCAGCTGGGTTGGCTGTCTTGCCCAAGGACTAAACAGCGGCATTCTCTGCCGGGATCGATCCTACAACCCTCCGATTGCTGGAACAACCGGCGCTACCGCCTGAGCTGCTGCTGCCCCAACTTCCAGAAAGAAATGTATTGGTGAAATAAATTAGCAGTTTTCAGTAGTTGCATAAAAAAAACAAGAAATGTTGCAAAAAAATAACAAATGACCAAATAATTAATGAGACTTTTTCTGCTTTTCTTCTCACAGAAAAGGAATTAAAATCAACAACTTTCATACAAGCTGCTAAGGATCTAAAACTGTGTTTGGTGGGAATGCCGAGCATCAGCTGCAGTTGTCACACTTTCCTCGGTCGAAACGGCAACACCTGCACTCTGCAGACAAATTAAAGCCTAAATCAGATAATCAGTTGATCAATGCATGTTGAGTTTCCCTTAGATTGTGTCTATCATTTCCAATATTTTGGTTGTTTAGTTAAAATGGATTTAGATGCAACTTTATCATTTGTGCAATAAAATCACCAACATTTAATTTATTATTTAACAAATAGATTTTCTAAATCCCAACCTGATGCGTTTCTGAAAAATACTATAAAATGTTTTTTTTTAATTCCAGCTGTGGTAAATCATAAAAATCAATGAATTTATATATATATATATATATATATATATATATATATATATATATATATATATATAAACAAATATGAGTGTGCTTTAGAAAAGCATAAAATTATTAGGCTGCCAGCTTGTTCTCTGCACTAAAGGCTTTAGAGTGGGTTACTGTGAAGATTAAGTACTCAACGCTCCATAGGCTAGAATAAAATGTGTCAATGCCAAAGACATGAAATCTCATCCAGGAGGCAAATCTATCCAATCTCATCCTTTTTTCCAAAGCTGGTTCTTTTTTCAGCATCAGCGATGATGGGGAAAAAAATGCTTTACGCCTGAACGCACTCGAAATGATGAGCCAATTAGCATCAAGTTGTTCTTCCTGGTGTCATTAGCAACAGAAGACTCTGGAGATGCAGGTGTGTGTATCTAAGAAGACCAATAAAGACAAATCACTGCGTCTGATCATTAAATCTGGGATAATGATAGCTTTATGTGAAGATGTATCCCAGATGTACTATTAAGCTGTGAACATAGTCAAGGTCTGTGACCAGAGGTGAGTGAGCAGTGAGCAGATCAGCCAAAAAGCATGACACCCCTGAGATGGTGACTCGAGCGTGCACAGATGTACTTGTGCACTTTGATTTAGCTTGTCGCCGGTGGGACTTTTTCCATCTCAACGCAACACGAGCTCGCCGAACGCTCCCGAAGAAGCCCCCGTTTGGAGGAAGCATCGTCAGCGTCTGCCGGCTCACTCATTGGCTGCACCATGTTTCGTTTCCACGTGAACAATGAGTTTGACTGACAGCTCTGAATGATGTCTTCAGTTAATCGCTTCAGTGGTGTGGAAAGGTCATAAATCACCCAATTACGTTTCACCCCCCGTTGTATGAATTGATATTTTGGGGGGGAATATTTAAAACGCCTCCAAGGCGTATCATCTTAGTCAACCCCATATTTATTGAGAGGGGAGCTGCTTGTGGGAGAAATAACTGATAAGCTGAAGACATTTCACCGCTTCAGTCTCGCTGTGGAATGTCACGGAGCCACTCCAGTCGAACGTTGGAGCAGAGCTCAAGGTCGGACTTTAGGACAGAAGGAATGCCAAGAATTCTTGAAAGAAAAAAAAATTAACCCTTTGGGCGCCAGAGTTTTTTCAAGGAAATATTAAATTTTGACACGACTTTTTCAAAAGGTTGTAGCTTGGAAATGGTTAGAGATAAAGGTGAACTGTAAATGATAAAAACCTTCAGTAGGACCAAAAGTTTGTGTTGGGAGCTAATTCACTCATCAAACTTGCATATTATGATGTCATCAGGCTGCAGTATTGGAATGCATCATTTTTCTTTTTTTTTTACATGTTATCTATTATATTTAGAATTTTTTAATTAATATATACATATATAAAGCCCTTATTTAATTTTAATTAAATATTCTCATTTAGTTTTTTCGATTATGTGGCACACTTAGACTTCCATACAATAACACATTAGCATCTGCTGCTTTTTACAGCTTTTTCTTTTTGCATTGCCGCTACGTCTGTCACATTAGCTGTGTTTCTACCATCGTTTCTACATCCATGACGTCCCAAAGACGGCGACACAAGCGTCAAACCCAATGTTTGGAGCTTGTAAGTGCAGCACCAGCTGCCGGATGCAGCGTGCTGCGGCAGCGTCAATTTGTACAGCCGGACGAGTGAATTTCTCCATCAATAGAGCAATATCCTGCTTCATAATTGGAGTTAGTCATGAGCCATGACCAGACAAAGAGATCAGTCAGCAAAGACAGACCTGCCACCAATTGTAAGTTTTATCCCTCTAACATTTGCCCTCTTCATACTGCGCTCACCTCCTCGTCTCCTCGACCGGCGTTTTTCAAACTCCAAAACTTTCAACACACCCATAAGTGTTGCTCAGCCTGAAGTTACACATCTCCATTAGCTTCTGGTAAAACAGTAACTTCGTGAGGGATCATATTTGTAGACGTGGCACGTTAAAGTCAGTAATGACGCTTGTCGCAATATTGCGCCTTTGGCACTTAAAGGGTTAAATTCAATGCAAAGGTACTCAATTTTTTTAAAATATAAACCGCATTTATGAGAAAAACATTAACCACATTTGAATGATATACACTGGTGTTGTTAACGCAGGTAAAATACCTATTTAGGTGAAATCTTTTGGTTTTTGGTGGCATTTGAGAGGTTTTCGGTACAACAACAAGAAAGGATAGATTTTGATTTTGCACACTTCAATACTTGAATTATAACTTCTATTCAGGAAATCAGATTTTCAGATTCTGTGTTAGAAAGCATTATCTTGGTAAAAATGAGGTTTTATTTCTGAAACCACTCGGGGAAATAGTTCCGCGTAGGTCATGAAAACGTGCTCGCTAATTTTCTCTCGAGGATCCCACACAGGTTGCATTCAGCTCATGCCGAGATCACCGGAATGTGTTCCACGTGGGTCATTTTCTTTCACTTAAGCCTCTCACACGTCGACCTTCGGGCCTCCGAGAGATGAGAGGCTGCAAGAAAAAGAAAAAAAATCCAGAGGAGGATTATGAGGGAGGTGTGATGCCACTACAAAATGTCAACGTTAATGCAGGTGAGACGTCGAGGTGAGGATCACCTGTCTGAGTGACTGTATGTTTTATGGATCAGGTGCTTCATCTTGTAGTTTCACTGACACGTATTGACAAAGGTGACGGGAACACAGAAGAAAAATCTGAATTTCTGTTGTGTGTAGGCTGGAAGATGCTGTGAAACGTTATGTATACAACAAGCTTTCACAGTGTTTCGCACCATGGCTAATGTGTTGCACTAAGTGTTAGCACATGCAGAAAGGGATGACGGCTAATTTTCACACGAGGCTGTGAATTAACTGAAGAATGGGTAGAGAATGCACAACCAAGCTCGGGTGCAAAATTTAGTACAATAACTCCGGCTTTCCAGAAGATGCGTAAAATAACGTAGGTGAAGCATAGTGCGTAGTTAATAGCCACCATCATTGTTGATTGGTGTGCCAGAGGCGTAGGGTTGCATTGCTCTGCTAAATTTATGCTTCAGGTCGATTTTTTTCACTAGAAATCTAGACAAACCATGGCAGAAGCAAAATTGTTTCCTTCGCAGGTCAAACTAGCCACACTCCATTAGAGCCTCAGCAGGCCCGACAAGTCTTGTGTCTTGCTAATCATAGCCTTCTATCGGTTTGGAGGGCCAATCATAGCATTCTGTCAGTTTGGTAGGCCAATCGTAGCATTCTATCGGTTTGGTAGGCCAATCATAGCATTCTGTTGGTTTGGTAGGCCAATCATAGCATTCTATTGGTTTGGTAGGCCAATCATAGCGTTCTGTCAGTTTGGTGAGCCAATCATAGCATTCTGTTGGTTTGGTAGGCCAATCATAGCGTTCTGTCAGTTTGGTGAGCCAATCATAGCATTCTGTTGGTTTGGTAGGCCAATCATAGCATTCTATTGGTTTGGTAGGCCAATCGTAGCGTTCTGTCAGTTTGGTGAGCCAATCATAGCGTTCTGTCAGTTTGGTGAGCCAATCATAGCGTTCTGTCAGTTTGGTGAGCCAATCATAGCATTCTGTTGGTTTGGTAGGCCAATCATAGCATTCTATTGGTTTGGTAGGCCAATCGTAGCGTTCTGTCAGTTTGGTAGGCCAATCATAGCATTCTATCGGTTTGGTAGGCCAATCATAGCATTCTATTGGTTTGGTAGGCCAATCATAGCGTTCTGTCAGTTTGGTGAGCCAATCATAGCATTCTGTTGGTTTGGTAGGCCAATCGTAGCATTCTATCGGTTTGGTAGGCCAATCATAGCATTCTATCGGTTTGGTAGGCCAATCATAGCATTCTATTGGTTTGGTAGGCCAATCATAGCGTTCTGTCAGTTTGGTGAGCCAATCATAGCATTCTGTTGGTTTGGTAGGCCAATCATAGCGTTCTGTCAGTTTGGTGAGCCAATCATAGCATTCTGTTGGTTTGGTAGGCCAATCATAGCATTCTATTGGTTTGGTAGGCCAATCATAGCGTTCTGTCAGTTTGGTGAGCCAATCATAGCATTCTGTTGGTTTGGTAGGCCAATCGTAGCATTCTATCGGTTTGGTAGGCCAATCATAGCATTCTATCGGTTTGGTAGGCCAATCATAGCATTCTATTGGTTTGGTAGGCCAATCATAGCGTTCTGTCAGTTTGGTGAGCCAATCATAGCATTCTGTTGGTTTGGTAGGCCAATCGTAGCATTCTATCGGTTTGGTAGGCCAATCATAGCATTCTATCGGTTTGGTAGGCCAATCATAGCATTCTATTGGTTTGGTAGGCCAATCATAGCGTTCTATCAGTTTGGTGGGCCAATCATAGCATTCTGTTGGTTTGGTAGGCCAATCATAGAGTTCTATCGGTTTGGTGGGCAAATCGTAGCATTCTATCGGTTTGGTAGGCCAATCATAGCATTCTATTGGTTTGGTAGGCCAATCATAGCGTTCTATCAGTTTGGTGGGCCAATCATAGCATTCTATTGGTTTGGTAGGCCAACTGTAGCATTCTATTGGTTTGATAGGCCAACCATAGCATTCTATTGGCATAGCATTGCAGCTCCTGGTGGGGAGGGATGCACCACTTTAGCTTGTAAGCAAAATGCGTCTATTACGATCTATCGTGCATCTTGTGAAAAGCCAGGGTTACAATGACAAATGGTAAACGGTTTTGTTCCAGTTTGGCACGACCCTGTAAGTGAGTTGGTTTTACACCATTTATCGAAAGTGTTAAATTCCCTTTTGGCAATTTCTAATGAATTTTACAGTAGCAGATTTTAGACAATCTTGTCTGCACAGCATGCAATTATCAGATATTAGCAACACCCATCCTACCTCTCCTCAGCATGCATTCATGCTAATTGTGAGCGAAGCTCTTGAATCTGAGAATCCTAATTGACACACACTTCCAAAGAGCCTTTGTCGTCTCCTTAGCAGCTCATTCCACTCTGAGTGAGTGTTGCTGTTAGAATGAGAACATTTCCTGCCAGTACCCATTGGACGAATGAGCCCAAAGTGACAGGGATATTACACTGACATGTCAGCTCTAGATCACACAAGTCTTTGCCCTGGGGTCATAAATTAGATTCTAATGATTTTGTCATCCCGTTAAAACAATAACTTTCAGACCCAGTCTGCGTTTCTGCGCCTCTACAACCTTTGATTTATGCATTTAATTTTTTGATGGCTTGGAATAGTCTTGACACTTGTGCCATTATGATGCTGATGGGATGAAATATGGTCACAATTCATTTTCCTTTTCAGGTTTAATTAGTTTACTTTAAAACGCCATTCATCACCACTGCTGTGGATGAAACTCAGCGAGTACTGAGAGCAGCAGGACTTGGCACGGGGAAGTTTTCCAGTTGACTTCCTGGGAAATAAACGCAGGCTGAATTATTCATAAAGCTTTGCCATAACTTTAATCTAAATCTTCACTCAGGACTTTTCTTCTCTTACAATATATCACTTATTTCATTCACAATATCTTTAAGGCATTTCTGCAAATGTGACCTGGGACTATTTATCACTGCTGCTGATAGCATTGTATTGTATTTCAAAGGCAAAAGCAGCATGTCCAAATCTGGATTTAGCACAAAGCACAATGTAGTGTTCCAGTTTATTTTCTTATTAACATAGGTGTAAACTGAGAACTGGGTTTGAAAGCAAGCATCTTGTAGCATCCATCAGTCAGTCAGTTAATAAATCAGTGCGTCATCATGCAGCGGGTCAGTGCTTATAGACTTTAAAAGAAGACATCGCCAGCTGTCTTTGATGGATTGATGCAACCACTTCAGTTTGAGAATGTGAGCCTGCTAAGAGGTCCTACCATTAAAGATTCCACAGAGTAATGATGAACAAAGGCTGAGTTTTGACCCTGTAACAGAATGAAATGGCTATGTCCCCCTCCTCTGACACAGGACTAGTCTGCACGAGATAAGGTCTCAAGGTCTCATGCATTTGCTTCTAACCTGCTTATTTTCAGCTCAACAGAAGAATGAAGAATGGACTCTTTTCTTTTAATTAATCAAAGAACTCTATTTTAATAACGCTAATCCAACCAAGTGTTAGTCAATAAATAAGATGTGACCAATCTGTGAAATCAAAATAATAATTACTTTAATATAATCCTATAGAATATAATAATTAAAATGACTTAAAATGTTTCCACTAGGACTGATCTCACGTAGCGTTAAAAGACAGGACACATTGCTTTTACTGATCCAATCAGAATCTGCCAGATCTGACGGAGGCGTGGTTTTTGTGGTGTTTGGTAAATCTGTCATCTTTTCATTCGACCATAAACCAAAACATCCAAAGTATAAAACTATGCCCACGTCATCTTTAACGCCAGTTCAAAACGTTCTAGAGAAAGCGTCGGAGTGGCCAATCCGTAACTTTCCTCTTCAGCCAAAAGAACCAACGACAAGCTGGAAAATTAGTTGCTGTTCCAACTGCTGCAACGGTTCCTTTCAGAATAAAAGCTGAACCATCGAGGCCCAGGCTCGGGTCTCACCAGACGCCAACAAATTGTCGTGACCCGGAAGTATCTCAAGACAGGTGGTCGGCTGCCGTGGCTGCTTCTATCGGCTCCTGCTCCATAAGGTCAAGCTGGACCTTTACACCTCCTGATCTAGACGGGGACTTCCACTCAGGGTAGGTACCATACCATACCAATTTTATTTATATAGCACATTTAAACACGGCATGAGAGCCGACCAAAGTGCTGAACAAAACACACAATAAAAACAATCAAAAATAAAAACTAAATCCATTAAAATCAAGTAATCCAACCCTAAAAGGAAAGGTAGAAAGGGAATAAGTTAGACAGAATTAAAAGCCAGAGAATAAAAGTGAGTTTTTAAACGAGACTTAAAAAGGGAAAGAGAGGAAGAGAGTCTGATCGGGAGGGGCAAGTGGTTCCAGAGCTTCGGTGCACAAACTGAAAAGGCGCGCTCCCCGCGGGACTTACAGCGAGAGCTAGGGACATGTAGGAGGTGTTGGTCAGCTGATCGGAGGGATCTTGTAGGGACATATGGGTGAATGAGCTCAGACAAGTAGCCAGGTGCTAAGTTATTTAGGGATTTAAACACAAAAACCAGGATCTTAAACTCTATCCGGAGATGGAAGGGGAGCCAATGAAGATTTGCTAAAACCGGTGTGATGTGTTCCCGCTGCCTGGTGCCAGTCAAGAAGCGAGCTGCTGCGTTCTGCACTAGCTGAAGTCGAGCGAGAGTGGAGGAGGAGATACCGTATAGCACTGAGTTAGAGTAGTCGAGACGGGAAGTAATAAATGCATGGACAACTGAATGAAGATGATGCCTTTTTAAAATGGGCTTAACTTTAGAGAGACGCCTCAGGTGGTAATAACAGGTCTTAACTACCTGGTTGACATGAATGTCCATTTTTAGTTTAGCGTCCATCACAACCCCTAAGTTTGTGACACGGTTTTTCAACCCACTTGTGATAAATGGAAGGGTCAGTTGGGGACTTTGAGAAGTACCAGGGCTGAAAATGATGGCCTCTGTCTTAGCGTCGTTCAGCAAAAGAAAGTTTTCTGACAGCCAGCTCTTCACATCATTCCAGCATTCAACAAGGGGCAGTAAGGAGTCATTAGGCTTCACAGAGGCATATAATTGGCAATCGTCTGCATAAAAATGGTAATCAATGTGGTGTTTTTTAAAAATGTCACCCAGGGGCAAAATATATAAATTAAATAAAAGGGGTCCAAGAATAGAGCCCTGAGGAACACCACAAGTCAAAGCCGCAGAGGGGGAGGCAGCACTACCCATCATAACATTAAAGGTGCGGTCAAAGAAGTAGGACCTAAACCAGTCTAAGGCAGTCCCCTGGATGCCGACCAGCTGGTTCAGCCGAGTCAGCAGAATAGCATGATCAACCGTATCGAAAGCAGCCGACAGATCCAATAAAACCAGCAATACATTAGAACCAGAGTCAAGGGTTAATAAAATGTCATTAAAAACACGAAGATGAGCTGACTCGGTGCTATGGAGGGATCGGAAGCCTGACTGGAAGGGATCCATTAAACCATGATCATCTAGATGAGACATAATTTGGTTAAAAACAGCACGCTCTAACAGTTTTGATAAAAATGGAAGCTTGGAGATCGGGCGAAAATTACTCATAACAGAGGTGTCAAGGCCAGGCTTCTTCAGAACGGGTTGAACTACTGCATGTTTAAAAGCACGGGGTACAACACCAGTGGATAGGCTGTTGTTAATAATGCTCAGCATAAGGGGGCCAGTGACAGAATATGTCTCTTTAAGGAGGTGTGGAGGAACAGGGTCAACCGGAGAACCTGACGGCTTCAAGGCAGACAGGAGGTTCTCAAGAGAGGACAAAGAAAGCAAGTCAAAGTTATCCAGAGACCGAAGCCGAATGGGTTCAGGACGACTAGTGACATAGGGAGAACTAATCTGAGCCCGGATACTAGCAATTTTTCCAAGAAAAAATTTCAAAAATTGAGTGCATTGAGCATCCGAGGTAGTAAGAGAGTGGTGGTCACTGGCTGAAAGAACAGCATTGAGGGTCTGATACAGGACACGCTGGTTGCCAAAGGATGCAGTAATAATATTTGAAAAGAATTTATTACGGGCATCTTTAACTACTTTCTGGTAACGAGCCCAGGTATCTATCATTATTTGGTATGAAATCTGAAGCTTATCCTTTTTCCATCTACGCTCGGCTCTTCTGCACTCACGCCTGACAGATCTGGTAGTTGCACTGATCCAGGGATCCGACCGAACTTTAGAGCGTCTAGTTCTCATAGGGGCTATCTGATCTAGCACAGTAAGGCAGGAAGATCGAAAAAAGTGCAACAAATCATCAGTGCTAGAAAACACCGGCAAAGTGGAAACAAGATCAGTGAATAAAGTACAGAATTCTGTTGCAGTAGATGGTGTAAAAGATCGGGCTCTGCGAGCAGGCATTAAATTAATTAAAGAGGCATTGGATCTATGAAGGCGAAACAAAACCGGGAAATGATCTGAAATATGGACAGCATCAACAAACATGTCAGTGATCTTCAAGCCATGAGTGAGAACCAAGTCCAAGATGTGAGAGCGTTCATGTGTTGGCATATTAACCAACTGGGTCAGGCCAAAAGAGTCAATAACATTTAAAAATTCACCCACAAGAGGCTTCTCAGGGCAGCAAACATGAATATTAAAATCACCTAAGATAAGAACACATTCATAGTGTGAACAGATATCAGATAAAATATCAGAAAACTGGGTTATAAAGTCTCTGCTGTATTTTGGAGGACGGTACAGCAAGGCACAGAGAACGGGAGGTGAAGAACACAGTTCAAAGGCAGTTAACTCAAAGCTGGTAAAATCAGGGAAGGTGATGGGTTTACAGACAATAGTCCGTTTGAAGATGGTCAAAAGACCACCACCACGACCAGTTGTTCTTGGATTATTAAAATATGCACAGTCAGCAGGTAAAGTTTCAGAAATAGTGGCTAAATCATCAGGAGCAATCCAAGATTCCGTTATGAGAAGGAAATCCAGGCTATTGTCAATAAAATAATCCTTAATAATGAATGATTTATTGCCAAGAGAGCGAGTATTCATCAGGGCAAACCTGTACGGCGGTACTGGATCCAACCTGGGTGTATGAGAAGAGATGTGCTTCAGAACCCGAATGTTTGAGAAATCCACACCACGGTGGCACCAGCAGGGAGACGGAGCAGGGTGAGACGAGGACGCAGCGCAGAGGCCAGAGGCAGAGCCGGGAGCGGAGAAGAGCCGCCGGTCCACAGACTCCAGGTAACACCTCACAGAGCGGCATCGAGCCGGCACACCCATTCGAGACTGCATGAATCCCGAGGTGCGTGCCAGCTCAGCTCGCACACGGACCAGACAGCCACCACGCTTACCACGCCGACGGCGCCGCTTCCTGAACCACAACGGACCGGGGATTCTCCACAGAGAGGCTGGAATAGTAGAGCGCAGCATTTGCAGGGTCTCGCGATGGTAGTGGTGGTAATCCTAGCCAGGGAGCCAAGGCGAACGAAAATCCAGGAGGTTGGCACGGTCATAAGTCAGGATAGCAGTCCCAACATTAACCACAAAACACAAGAACAGCGAAAAAATTAAAAAAATAGAGAACAGCAGACGGCTTGCCGAACACGCTGGCGCCATCTTGCCACACCTATCTATCTATCCGGCAAATGGCGTTGAATGTGTTTATGAACCTCCTAACCAAAGCTTAACTCGAAGACATCACCTTCACTTCCCATCAGAACTAATCCCTTCTTCGGATTTGCTGTTTCTGAGCAACATTCCACCTCACACCATTCTCCGTCTCATCCACCTTAGTTACACCATACATTTAGTGTTTAAAGTCAGTCTAGTTTAATTTGTTTAGTAATAAATTTTTAAACTTTAGCTTGACTCTCTCTCTTCTGTTGTCTCTGAGTGAATACGAAGCTGTTATCTAATCCCTGCAATAAAAAGTTCCAATCTTCTGGT